>NW_007245880.1:61014-158419 GCF_000164805.1 Carlito syrichta
AAGTAGCTAGGTGTGGTGGTGCATGCCTGTAGTTCCAGCTACTTCGAAGGCTGAGATGAAAGGATCCCCTAAGCCCAGCAAGTCGAAGTTGTGGTGGCCAGGAGCGTGCCACTGCACTCCAGTCTGGGCAACTGAGTGAGACCCTAACTCAAAAAAAAAAAAGAAAAGTAATTCCTCCCAACAGAAAGTTTGGGAACACTGATAATACTGTATGCCAAGCAGTTTGTTCCAAACATCAGGATGTTGAGTATCATGGAGATGTAACATGTCAACAAATGTCCAAGGTTTTCACATAGTATAAAGAGAGCTCATACTTGTATGGCCATAGCCTACTGTAAACACTCAAAGTGGATAAGAATCCTTTTACTAGCACTCTTTACAAGTTAAAATATTTAGTTATTGCTTTCTAATGACACTTTAAATCATAATGTTTTATTTTTAAAAGTTAGTGAACTCAAACTACATGATAGACATGATTTCATCATCATTCTGGCTGGAATCCAGCTTTGTTGGCTAATTACTACCACTTGAGTGGAATCAGAAGACTCCTGGGGCTCCTAATGGGCCAGTATTTGCCTCTCCTAAGTCTGGCCTGAAACAAGTCTGAGTCATCCAAGCCCCCAAACTAGCCAGTCATTGACTAGTTGAAGCAAAAGTCACGTTATTTTTTAGTTTTAAACAGTAAAAGGGGTAAAAAATATAGCCATACCTATGTGTATGCCGTACCTCCCCCTTATTACCAACAATGACAATCACTAATTTTTTTTTTTTGTTGTCTGAGGTGGAGTCTCACTCGGTCGCCCAGACTGGAGTGCAGTGGCCGCTCCTGGCCACTGCAGCCTCGACCTGCTGGGCTCCAGCGATCCTTCCGCCTCAGCCTTCCAAGTAGCCGGAATTACAGGCACGCTACCACGCCCGGCTGATTTTTTGATTTATTGTAGAGATGAGGTCTCACTGCCCAGGCGGGTCTCGAACCCACAGGCTCATGCAATTCACTCACCTCAGCCTCCCAAAGGCACAGGATTACAGGCTGAGCCACCGAACCCGGTTAATCACTAATATTTTTAAGGCTATGTCCAAAGCCCTGTGCATACTACAGTCACACAACCAGGTGTATAATATTACCCTCTTTGAAAGGACAGACCGAGAGTGGGAAGCCATTTTTCATCTTGTTCCTAAACCTTAATATAGTGATGAGAAAGTAAAAGCTATGTTTTGGAGAAATGCATACTTTAGGTAAAAATTAACTTTGCCGACTTTGTCTTTTCAGAAACCCAGACTTCCTACTGCCAGGCATCAGAGGTATCTCATAACTTTTTTATCAGAAGGACCCAGCAGAAGCGACAATCAAGCTTGCCTAGAGTAAAGGGGGTTTACAAGGCCTAAGACATCATGCTTTGGGCAAGGATTGTACAAGTCATGAAACTTGTGATAACAAAAGTTATGCAGATCACCGGACTTGTGACTGTTCAAAGGGGGAGCAGGCGGGGATTCGATCTTCCAGTAGATTGGGTGCTGTCTACAGGGAAATCAAGGATCCCCCATAGCTACCCACTGGGAATACATAGGAGATAAGGAAAAGTGCGCCCTCCATTAGCTCTAAGGAATGTTGTTCAGGAATGTACAGGAGCACTAGAACCCTTGTCATGCCCTTCTCTAGGGGCTGTGATAATATGGACAGACATTAATAGGTCTCTGAGTCACAGGGTCTTAACATGGCCAGTGACTCTTTAGTCTCCTCCATGTGCTGCTGGGGCAGACTGGGGCCTGGACAGGTTTCGTGTGCCCAGCAGAGGGCACTGGTATCTCACAGTGGGCTTGCCTCCCTTTGTGTGCCTGGAGCCCACCCAGCCTGGTTCTCCTCCCCCAGGTTCCTGAGTTCCTCTCCCCTGAAACAGATGGTCAACAAGGAAGTCACGGCAGTCACATCTACCTGACTGCAACATCTCCAGGGGAGAGGGGAGAGGGCTGGGGGGGTGGTACAGGGCCACACTCAATCTAGAGTGTAGGCCCGCTTCCTGTCTGTGGGAAGTGAACCTTTCTTAAATCAAATCTTTTCGGCTTTCACCTCTTTGTGTGTTGCAATTCTTTGCATTACTCGGATCTCTGGTCACCAGTGCACACCACCAGCATGCCAGCTCTGGCGGTACTGCACCCCTCCCTCCCCATCCATCCATCCACCCTCACCCTATCCATACCCTAACACTCTTTTTACACAGAAGAAAACTGGAACTCCAAAAGGCTAAATACTTTCTCACACATCTAACAAGTGGAAGAGTCATGTTTAGACTCAGGCCTGTATAACCCTAAACACTGAATCTTACTTTTTATCATAAAATAGCAGTCTGCTATTATTATTCTGCAACAAAATGTGTTCATAGATTCTACAATATGCTTTAATCTTTCAACTGTTTCATAGGCATTGCCCTTGACCACAGGTCCTTAACCTGAAACTATGGACTTCAGAAAGCAGTTGCTAATATTGAGCATGAATTCCCTAAAACCAAAAGGAAAATGTGTGAATATATTGGTAGGTACATTTTTCTGGGAAGAAAAAGTTTTACTGTGACAGCAATTTTCAAAGGAGTTTGTGGCCCCAAAATATTTAAGAGCCACCATATTAGACTATCCATTCCAGACAAAGGAGGCTTATTCTCTATTATCCTGTTATGAAAGTGTTTCTCTGAAAATTAGCAAATTTTGATAAATACCAAGTAGGCGTGTGTGGCATCTAAATAAATTGAGAACAATTACCACTGTCTTTATATCCCTGAATTTAGGCCTGGCTTGGTGGCTCAGGCTGTAATCCCACGCTTTCGGAGGCCGAGGTGAGTGGATTGCCTGAGCCCGCGGATTCGCGACCCGCCTGGGCAGGCAAGACCTCATCTCTACAATAAATCAAAAAATTAGCCAGGCATGGTAGCGCGCGCCTGTACTTCCAGCTACTTGGAAGGCTGAGGCGGAAAGATCTCCAGAGCCCAGCAGGTTGAGGCTGCAGTAGCCAGGAGCGGCCACTGCACTCCAGTCTGGGTGACAGAGTGAGACCCCAACTCAAAAAAAAAAAAAAATACCTGCATTTAAAAGTGCTTGTTAGGCTGAGCAAACGTAAGAGAGAAAAAAAACTGTGAAAAAGAAAATTTTCTTCAAAGAGATGTTATTCGAGGAAAGCCGACTTTGTTAGCTATTCTTAAAATATTGTTAATACTCTGAGAAAGAGAAGAGAGCAATGTCAATTGTTTATTTCAATGCCCGTTTCCATTGATGTAAAGAACTGTTTAACTATCAGGCAAAGGTAAAGATAGGAAGCTCTCCTGTGCTACATCCCACCTCTCAGCACACAGCTCGCAACAGCTGGTAGACAGAGCTGCGGATCCATCCCACAGACTGTGCACGGCTTCTACAGATGACATGAATCATAGGCAGTGGAAGGTTATGGCTGGTAATGGCAACAATCCTCTTTAAAACCCACTCTCGGCTGGGCATGGTGGCTCAGCCTGTAATCCCAGCACTTTGGGAGGCAGAAGCGAGAGGACTGCCCGAGCCCAGGGTTTAGAAGCCAGCCTGGGCAACTTGATGAGACCACGTCTCTGCAATAAATTTTTAAAAAATTAGCCGGGTGTGGTAGTGCGCGACTGTAGTTCCAGCTATTTGGAAGGCTGAAGCAGAAGGATCACCTGAGCCCATCAGGTGGACACTCCAGCTTGAATGACAGAGTGAGACTCCAATTCAAAAAAAATAAAATAAAATAAATAAATGAAAATAAAACCCACTCTCTTCTCAGCAGGGTTCAACTACCCAAATTGCCTAACACACTCTCCCCAAGGTTACCAGGTAGAGGTAATTAGAGACTTTTTTTTCTCCTTCTGGATTTTTTTGCCATGTAGATATAATACTTGCCACATCTTTCTTGCTGGTATTTTTCAACTTTCAGTTTCCCTTTGGTGAAAAACTTTTTTGCCTCCACACATATACTAGCAGTCACACACACAAAAATAAAGTCACCAAAAAAAAGACACACACATACACCTGTAGCACAACTGATACTATGTTCGTGACCAGGGAAGACATTCTCCTGTTAACTTAAACTGCTTATCCAGTTCAGCTTTCTCAGTACTGCCCTGCCTCTCACTTACTAAACATTTGCCTCTGTAGAAAAGATTTTCCTTTAAGGGAATCAGGAGTTTTCTCTGGAGGCAAGTAGTCAATTGTGTATTTTTTCCCCTCTAAAAAATGTTGGGAAAAAAAGGCTAGGCATAAGCATTTTAGTTCTTCTTTTATTTGAGATCAAGAGAGTTTTTCTGCCCCTATTGAAAAAAATAAGATAAAGCGATTTGGCCTTTCCGATCTTACACCAACCCTGAGGTCCCAAGTTCAACCTTTCTCCAAAAAGAAAAATGTCAGGGCTGAAATGCACCCAATTCACCTAATTTTCTGTGCCTCACTCTTCAAGAAGATGGATTAAGATGGCTCACCTCACAAAATGGGCACGACTCACTTGAGAAAATAAGAAATGTTGGCCTGTGGCTTAAGTAACTGCACTATTCTGGGGCAGTTTTTAGGCGCTCTGCACAATTCTCACTTTATAGCTTACCAGGGCCAATTGTGTAATTATACAGCACACTTTTTCTATAGGCAAGATCCATCGATCCTTAAGTGTACACTTTCTGGCATCCAATAAACTAGGACAATGAGCAAGGAAAGCAAGGTTTTCAGCTCCTGGAACAGTGAAGGGCTAATTAGTTGCATTTGCAGATTAATGACTTTCAACTAGAAAGGGCGAATGCAAAGGGATAAGCCACAACCACAGTGACAGAATGCAAATAAAAGTATTTATAAGGGCAGCAAGAAGGGTGGGGACCAGGAAGGGCCATCGATTGCTTTTACGCTCTGCATCGTGACACATTCCAATGAGGGAAGGCATTCTGCCAGTCCGACTGCTGTCAACAAAGCTAAGGCATAAACAGAATCTGTTGATAGATACAAGCAAGGCCAGGAGGAGAAGCAGAGAAAGAAATTCCCTAAAGAAAGAGCATCAGGGATCAAGAAACTCCTCTCTCTTCTCACACCAGCCAGCCTAAGCCTTCTCTTTGTCAGAACAGCCTTCAATTTCAACTCTACTATCCTGCTCCTGTCTCTCACCCTCATCTATATAAAGTTTGACTTGATAGCTTGCTAGGAAACATCCTAGTCAGTATACAAAATAATCTGTTTAAGTTATCTGTTTATTTTCATTTCCTAAAATGACATTAAGCATCTGAGTTTGTCTCATTATTATTTTTAATCCTATCCCTCACATAAGTGCAAAGGTATTATCTCATTCCTCCACTTATAAAATTAAAGAGTAGGGATGGGAGGTTGCACCAGGATAGAGATCTCTGGTTCCTAGATTTTGAGATTTCACTGACTAATAACATATTAAATGAAATCGGGGGGATTGTTGTAGGATTTAATTTTTTTTTTTTTTTATTGGAGTCTCACTCTGATGCCCAGGCTGGAGCTCAGTGGCACATTCACGGTCACCCCAGCGTCAACCTGCTGGTCTCAGGTGATCCTTCTACCTCAGCCTTCCAAGTAACTGGAACTACAGGCATGCACTGCCATGCCCGGCTGATTTTTTATTTTATTGCAGAGATGAAGTCTTGCCAAGTTGCCCAGGCTGGTCTCGAACCCGCGGGCTCAGGCAATCCACTCGCCTTGGCCTCCCAAAGTGCTGGGATTACAGGCTGATCCACCGAGCCTGGCGGATTTAAATTTTTTTATAGTCCCAAGTAACTGACTAAAAAATTTTCATAATCATAATAATCATTTTATGAAAGAACAATTATCTTAAAACCATGGAAAAGAAAAGACAATTTCTGAAAATAAGATGGATCTTTGAATATATTTACTATGATTTTTTAAAAATACTGTATTTCTAATTTCTCCACATATTGCTAGGACACTTTTTTCCCCCCTTCCCTCCCTCCTCTTCCTGCTTCCCATCCTCCCTTGGTTTGGCACAGGTAAAATGGTTACCCTCCCCTGCCTTCATGGATCACCAGCTCACATCACGTTTCCTTCTCTTTTCTTTTTGTGTGTGTTTATTTAAGGTATTTTTCTTTTTCCTTCCCTTTTCTTTTTGACCCTCCCTCTCTCTTCTGCCATGTAACTGGAGGGTGTGCTATGAGTTTGTAAAACAGCTGGACTGTCAGGCTGTTTTTTTTCCAGATGTTCCTCCTCTGCTTTCCCCTGCCACCCGCCCCCCAGCTTTCCTTCATTCTTTCCTTGGAGCACTGAGCATCATTTGGAAGCTTGAGAAAAACCAAAATTAGAGAGAGAGAGAAAAGAGAGTCCTGTTCCTGCTTTGTCCTTTCTGCTTAGCCTGTGTGTCTCCTCAGATGGTTTGGATGCAATTTGTCACCTCAAGAGGTCTGGGAAAGTCATCCCAGGGGGATCTCAGCCAAGGGCTGGTAGGTGCCCCCTGTAGGACACTTTTCCTAACCACATATTCTAAGCCATTGGTGTTGAACTCTTAAACTAGGAATGAGATACCACACCTTGGGAGGCTGAGGTGAGTGGATTGCCTGAGCGGGTTCGAGACCCGCCTGGGCAACTTGGTGAGACCTCACCTCTACAATAAATCAAAAAATTAGCTGGGCGTGGTAGCGCACGCCTGTAGTTCCAGCTACTTGGAAGGCTGAGGTGGAAGGATCGCAGGAGCCCGACAGGTTGAGGCTTCGGTGGCCGGGAGCGGCCACTGCACTCCAGTCTGGGCGACAGAGTGAGACTCCTACTCAAAAAAAAAAAAAAACTAGGAACGAGGACATGGTCTGGGAGTATAAATGTCACATCTTTGGGCCAGCCTTTCCTGATCCTAACCCCACCCTTAGACAAGGTTATGACGCCCCTGTAAGTTCTCACTGCAATCTGTACTTTTCTTGTGTTGCACTTATCACAACTGTTATAAACATATTTCTGTTTGCTGTCTGTTCCCTTCTTTGCCTGTCTACACTCTACTACTAAGATCCAATATAACGTCTACCCTTAATAGGCACATAGATTTCTTTTTAATTAGATGAACTAAAAATATTATTCTTGTTCCTACTCTGCCACTTACCAACCAGGTGGCATTTGGTAAATCATTTAATCAAGCTGTTTCCTGCCTCATAGGGTTTGTTGCGGGGATCAGATCAGATGATGCAAGTGAAAGCTGTGTCAACAAGTGAAAGCTGTGTCAACTGTAAAATTCCATGTGGCTGAAACTTAGGAACAAGGGATGAAGGAAGAGTCTTCTCTTTCTTCAAGTTATATTTCTCAGGCCAGGCGCAGTGGCTCAAGTCTGTAATTCCAGCACTTTGGGAAGCTGAGGCTAGAGCATTACCTGAGCTCAGGGGTTCGAGACCCACCTGGGCAATTTGGCGAGACCTCATCTCTACAATAAATCAAAAAACTAGCCAGGCGTGGTAGAGCGTGCCTGTAGTTCCAGCTACTTGGAAGGCTGAGGCAGGAGGATCGCCTGAGCCCAGCAGGCCGAGGTTGCGGTGGCTGTGGGCATGCCACTGCACTCCAGCCTGGGTAACAGAGTCAAAGTCCAACTCAAAAAAAAAAGTTATATTTCTCTACCTACACAATTCTGTTACATGTCTTTTGTGTAGGGCTTGCTAGCTAAATTTCTCCTTGCAGTCAAAATATACCACCAAAATGTATCTCAAATTTCTGGAAGAAAGTAAAAAGAATCTAAGAATAGACTTAAAGCGACCTGGTTTCTGGGTTCTTGCTCTTCCACCAAATAGTCATAGCACACATTTTGGCTATGTCTCGATCAATCAAACAAAGGTTGTAAACTAGTCCTAAAATTCCAGTTCATAGGAATTGTTTCATTGGGATTGATTACATGAGAAATAAGCACCATCAGCAAAGACTTTACTCATTGCTATTTAATAAACATTCCTGAGCAGTTGCAATTTGCTAGGCACTTAGATATAATTTAATTCACTTTAAATTATTCCAAATAAAATAATTTAGTATTTAAATAGTTGTTTTTTTTTTAAGTCGGAGTCTCACTCTGCCTCCCAGGCTGGTGTACAGTGTCATGTTCACAGTCACTGCAGCCTCAACCTGCTGGGCTCCGGTGATTCTTCTACCTCAGCCTTCCAAGTCGCTGGAACTACAGGTATGTGCCACCACACCCAGCTAATTTTTTTATTTATTGTGGAGACAAGGTCTCGTCATGTTGCTCAGGCTGGTCTCGAACCCCTGGGCTCAGGCAATCCTCTCACCTCTGCCTCCCAAAATGTTGGGATTACAGGTGTGAGCCACTGGGCCCAGTTACTAAAATTCTTATTAAAATAAAATACCATCCCATTCTTTCCCACTACATTCTATCATCTTCTGATGTGAATACCTTGAGCTAGATCACTTTGCTTTGTTTTATAACATCTCCTCTAGCATTGGTATTCTTCACAAAGACATTGTTTTCTAACCTGACACTCTAAATGAGAATAAAAAGTTAAAGTTCTTCAAACTCAATTCAACAAATGTTGACTAGGTGTTATAAAAGAAAACTCGCACCAGATTCAGTTATCTAGGCAAGGTAAATCATTTTGAGGTAATTGCAAGGTAAATCATTATTTGCAGTTATTGCAATTAGGGGAGAGAGATTGAAAACTCTGCTAAAACAAAAAGTGGAAGATAGTGGGGCATTAACCACTGGGGTGAGATAATGGAAAAGTACCAGAGAATGCTAGGGAAGGAATGAACATCAAGATGACTAAGCAGTCCGGGGGGTGACTCAGTCTGTAATCCCAGCACTTTGGGAGGCCGAGTTGAGAGGATTGCCTGAGCCCAGGGGTTCGAGACCAACCCAGGCAACCTGGTGAGACCTCATCTCTACAATAAATCAAAAGATAAACCGAGTACAGTAACACATGCCTGTAGTTCTGGCTATTTGGAAGGCTAAGGTGGAAGGGTTGCCTGAGCCCAGAGGTTCGAGGTTGCAGTGGCTGTGAGTATACCACCACTGCACTCCAGCCTGGATGACAGAGTGAGACTCCAACTCAAAAAAAAAAAAAAAAAAAAGATGACTAGGCCATCCATGTTTGACAACCATCACTTAGGCTTCTACTTCTACTCTCTCACAGAGACTGAGAGGACAGATTCCCTACTGGTTTTGATTATTGTTTTTCAAAGCTATGGCTCCCAGGTCCTTGAGAAAGTTATTCCTGGGTTATAGAAAATTTATATTTCAAAGGGGTAAAGAAAACATTGAAAACTGCAAGTCTTCTATAGTAAATGCTCTAAGAAAAGAGAAGTCAGGGCTTATAGTCAGGGAAGAAGCTTCTCTAAAGTTTAGTCAAGCTGAGGGCAGTGTTAAGGTGAGCCTTGGTCAGGGCTCACAGGGCTGGGTACTAAAGACACTTTGTCCCCGGCCTTCATGAAGCTTACAGTCTCTTTTCTTTGTTTTCCTTGTGACTCATATCAAAAATATTCATTACAGAGATTTGGATACCTGCTCTTTTATACAGATAAATAAACTATGTGATCATTCACCTGCATGACCCAAATTTCAGTAGTGTCGAGTCAAGCATCTCCTTGTTCAGTTAGCCAATGATCTACCTCTGGGCCCTTCATATCTTTGGCCATGTGTCTTTTTTAATTATTGTCTCAAACTAACAGAGTTTGATGGTAAAGCTGGATACCGGATCTTAGGCTTGGGTTTAACCAAGTTTGTAATCCGTAATAATATTTCTTCTTCTTCCTCAAATGCAGTTATAAACCATGTATCTGTTTTGCAGTGTCATGCCCTAACTTCAGGTTCTTTTTCATTCAAATCTCCCTATTGCTAATTTAAGTGTTTGTCTACCAATATTCCATCAAGCTGAGTGTTTTAAGTATCAGCTTTCTGGGCTTTTTTTTTCAATTCTGTCACTTGCAAATCCAGTTGCCCCTGTTCTCAGAATTTTTTGCATACCCGGAAGCCCTCATCTCCTACCACAGCATTCTCAGCTGCATTTTAAATGGCTCCCATCTCTCTTTCATTACATTTAATCACATGGTAAATTTAAAAGATGAATCCAGATAAAGAAGGCTCGTTAACTTTAATGGGTCACTTTTTATATGTGGGTGAAAGGCCTTAAACCCTTGTAAATTAGGCTGGGATTTATAAACCATGACAGACGTGATGACAAATACTGATTTCCTAGTAAATTTCTTCAACTCTCTACATCCCCATACATGATAAATTAGAGTGCTCCTTTCTGTTATTATTTACACAAATGACTTTGGCATTGTCTTGATACGTGAGCAATATACTTAAACCCATGACAGATCTCACAGATTAGGGTACAGCCGTATATTTCCCTTATTTGACTTGTACTAAAAAAAATTCTGACTACAATACATATGTGCATGAATGCACAGAGAATTAAAAACATACTTTATACTCTGGCTGAAAAAATAAAAACAGACCAAATTGAGAGGGATGCAATGTTTCCCACATAACGGCTTAAATTACTGAGACTGTGTGGTTCTATTTCACAAATTATACCTCTGTGGTAAGATTCCTCTTCAAGAAAACTATAGAGATCAATCAGCTCCAGCCATAACATCTTTAATCCTGCTGTTAGACTTTTATAATTTTCCACCATCAGTGAGTTACTGTTTGACAAGTGTTTAAATATTATACATTGTGAAGTTTAAATAAAGAAATTATTTACACAGGAATATAAAAAAATGTATATTACCAATTATATAGTTCCCTGAACACTTAATCATGTAACCAAGTGGAAAACCCTTTAGGAAGTCTGGCTTCTACCATTTCACTGTAATCAAGGGCGCCTCAGGAAATACACATTTAATCTCTGCAGCCACACTTCAAGCACCTAATCTCACTTTGCAGTGCACTCTGCCACTTCTTGTCATCCAAACAAAATGCAGGTAAATGATGGAGAAGCTTAGCTTATACCCTTTAAATATTTACTGGCTAGGCTACTCTTAGTAATACATGCTGTAGTGTTAGACTCAATTTCATCCTTGAGTGGTTGGCAGACAATTTGGATGGGCTTACTGAAAAGTGGAGGATCTTTCCTTGCTTTGCCTTTGAGGAGAAGCTATTCCCTTATCTTAAGTGAATTAGTTTAAGAACTTTCCCCACTAGTCCAGTGTATCAACAAATCAGCCAGGCTTGCTGCATTGATGGCTCACTTAACCCAGCTCTGTTCGCTGATGGAAAAAAGAATCCTGTGGAAGGAAGGTCCTCTCTACCCCACCAGATCTGATGGATGCAAACCCTAGTCATACAAGGATCCCTCACTTCCCAGAGTAAAGTTGGTGTGATTTACTGGACAGAAAACCAACTTTGTGTCATTTTCTTCCAAAACAAAGACCTGAGCCTGAGTGACAAGGGAGCACAGCTCCCTAACCATGCCTGAGCTACCTTCAGAAACAAAGCCATTTCCACGGTCAGGTGCGAGAGACATAAATGGCATGGGCCGCAGGTAGAGGCAGAAACCTTCTTCCCTCAGTAAATTATCTAGGTTTTTATTGAAAGTCAGAAGACAAGCCGGGCTTGGTGGCTCAGTTTGTAATCCCGTGCTTTGGGAGGCTGAGGTGAGTGGATTGCCAGAGCCTGAGGGTTCGAGACCCGCCTGGGCGACAGGGTGAGACTCCAACTCACTCTTCAAAATGTGATTCTCATTCTTTAAAAATAAGGAAAACCTCGTCGGGCACAGTGGCTCACGCCTGTAATCCCAGCACTTTGGGAGGTGGAGACGAGAGGATTACCCAAACTGAGAGGTTCGAGACCAGCCTGAGCAACATGGCAAGACCTTGTCTCTACAATAAATAAAAAAAAATTAGCCAGGCATGGTGGTGCATGCCTGTGGTTCCAGCTACTTGGAAGGCTGAGGCAGAAGGATCACCTGCCCAGCAGGTCAAGGTTGCAATCTCAGCACTTTGGGAGGTGAAGGTTACAATCTCAGCACTTTGGGAGGCCGAAGTGAGGGGATTACCTGAGCCACTGCGCCTGGCCATGTGTACATTTTTATAGACGTATATGAACATGTGTTTTGTTTATGTGTATATATGCATGTGTATGCAAAGAAAAGGTCTGGGTGGACCTACTTTCAAATACTATCACTGTTACCTTGAGGAATGGAATTCAGGGAATGAGAAATAGAAACCCAGGAACTCTATGAATTTTTTCACCATTAGAATTTTTGCAATAAATGTAAATAGTCACTATCATTTTTTAAAGTGTTAATAACAAAGCGATTTCTCTCTGTTCAATTTCACACTGGTGAATTGAACATTGTGATTCAGTGTTAGACTGTAGATGGGAAAGCAGAGTCTAATCTCCTGCCCTGCTTAAAGATGGCAGAGGATCTGGCCAAAGTGGCTAGAAGCAGATTGCAGACATTAACAAGCGCCTCCACGTGGGTTTCTGAGATCTCATTTGGAATCCTTCCCTAAGTGTTCTGATACCATTACAGACCCAACTCTGCAGATTTTAAGGCTAAAAAATGAAATGTTTTTAGAGTATGATCTTACCCCCTCTCTTTTCAAAGCATCTTTTCTCAAAGATAGCCCATGCTTTACTTGGTATTAGTCTATTTGTGACTTTGGGACAATATTTAAATAATGTTGTGTTGGATTTATTTAAAGGTATTTGTGAATAAGAAAATCAGATTAAATCCCCTGCAGTCCCAATTCTGCCTCAAGGCTCCCAATATACAGCCCCTCTAGACATCAGAAAGACCTGGTCGTTGCTTTTCTGAAAGCAAAGGATGGCCCATCACTCCATAATTACTCTCTTGTGTAGATTGGCACAATATCAGAGCTAACACAACAGAGCACATAAAAGACCATGTTATAACATCTTTGCTCCTGTAAACTGAAATAATAAACTTTGGCAAACACGGAGGACAGCAAATTCAGTTTGACAGTTCTCTCAAAGCAGACTAAGAACAACAGAGGGAAGCTGACTAAATAGAATTAGAATCCATTTTATTTGATTATTACATCATTGGATGAGGCCACTTGTAATGCAATTCCCCCAATTCGTTAATTCAGCATTCACAAAATAATGGTAGAAATCAGATTATCATTATGTTCTACATTCAGAATCACTGGGTTTCAAGCTGGAAGGGAATTTTCTAACTTCCTCTGGCTTCAAGAACTCTTTCATTAAGCAATCACTCAGCTGAAAGTCCAATATGAAAAACAGATGAGGCCAGGCTTAGTGGTTCAGTCTGTAATCCCAGTACTTCGGGAGGCCGAGACGAGTGGACTGCCTGAACCCGCGGGTTCAAGACCCGCCCGGGCAACTTGGCAAGTCCTCGTCCCTACAATAAAAAAATTAGCTGGGCGTGGTAGCGTGCCTGTAGTTCCGGCTACTTGGAAGGCTGAGGAGTAAGGATCGCCGGAGCCCAGCAGGTCGAGGCTGCAGTGGCCGGGAGCGTGCCACTGAACTCCAGACTGGGTGACAGTGAGACTCCAACTCAAAAGAAAAAGAAAAACAGATGAACACAAGCTTGCTCACCACAATGGTATAGGGAGGGCTGCCGCTGTGCTCACATTCCCACTTCTACACATCCCTCACCTTCCCACCCTCTCTGGAAGAATCTTTGAGGAATTCCTGGGTCTCTAATATGGAGCATCATCTGGAAAATGACTGATCCTGGCCATCTCCACCTTCATGTAAAAGATGCAGACAAATTTTTAAGATTGCTAATTAAGACAGAGCTAGGGAAGAAAGGGAAACCACATTCAAGTGAGGATTCTTATTGGGAAATCAATAGTAAACTCATCTTTTTTTTTTTTTTTTTTTTTTAAGTTGGAGTCTTAACCTATAGCCCAGACTGGAGTGCAGTGGCCGCTCCCGCCACCGCAGCCTCGACCTGCTGGGCTCCGGCGATCCTTCCGCCTCAGCCTTCCAAGTAGCCAGAATTACAGGCATGCGCTACCACGCCTGGCTGATTTTTTGCTTTATTGTAGAGATGAGGTCTCGCTGCCCAGGCAGGTCTTGAACCCACGGGCTCAGGCAATCCACTCACCTCAGCCTCCCAAAGGCGTGGGATTACAGGCTGAGCCACTGAGCCTGGCTGTAAACTCATCTTTTAAAGGGATTAAGCAATAATAGATAACTGTTATTGAACATTTGCTACACACAAAAAATCATAACAAGTGTGAAAGGAGGGACTCCGAGAAACTTAGTTCACATTTTGCCTCAGCATAACCATTTTTGCTTAGACTGACATGCTTAGAATCTAGCACAGGTTAGACATCGATAGATAAATTTCCAATAGGCAAGCATTCAGCCATCTTACTGCAGGTCAAACTGGCAGCCTACCCCACTCCCTCAGCAAATCTCCGTCAGATGCAAGGACAACCCAACCTTTCTTTCTTTTTTTTTTTTTTTTAGTTGGAGTCTCACTCTGTCACACAGGCTGGAGTGCAGTGGCACACTCATGGCCACTGTAGCCTTGACTTCCTGGACTCAGGTGATCCTTGCACCTCAGCCTTTCAAGTAGCTGAAACTACAGGTGTATACTACCATGCCTGGCTAAGTTTTTTTGATTTATTGTAGAGGTGAGGTCTTGCCAAGTTGCCCAGGCTGGTCTGGAACCCCTGGGCTCAGGTAATCCTCTAGCCTCAGCCCCCTCAAAGTGCTGGGATTACAGGCTTGAGCCACCGTGCCCAGCCTCCAACCTTTCAATTCATGGTTAACCATAATAACCTCTAAGAAACTTTCAGGTTCCTTGTCTAAGGTGGAAGGTCAAAGTTCACCCCTTAGCTGTTGAAGACATAGAAATGATAATAAGACCATCTTTTTGCTAAGGAGCTTGTGGACTGGAACAGTCTGACAGGTCTCTTGCAGGAAAAACTCCTCCCATTGTCTCCTCCCATCTAGCCCACAACCATGGTAGCAATCATGTGACTAATTCACCCATCAGTACCTGCACTTATCTGCCCCTCCATGAAGACATGGAGCAGACCACCACCCAATCACCTTAATGACCCTCTCTCATCAAAGGGAAGGATCAAAAGGACTCAACCACAAGCATCCAGAGGCCATTCCCTTGCTAAGCTATGGTGTGGCCATGTGTTCTTTGAGCTATCATCAGGCCACATTTTCTTAAGATTTGGCCCCCTCCCCTACCTTGGGAAGGTGAATCTCCTCTTTCTCTCTCTCTCTCTCTCTAAAATTTACTTTCTAAATAAACTATATTTTCTAATCTAACTTCTGTGTAATTCTTTGCATCATTCATGTGGCATCAGATCACACACCAGACACCCACACCCACAGAGGGCCTGACCTAACATTCTGAAGGCCCCACTGGGAGTGTGACCCTAACAAAGTGCTTTATGAGCAAGTATTAACACATTTGATTCGTGCAAAATCCCTATGAGGTAAGTACTACTCTTTTTACCACTAAACAGATGAAAATACTTGGGCTCAGAAAAGTTAAATGACCAGCACAAAGTCACAATGCTAAGAAGTGACAGAGCTAGTGCCAACCCAAGCAACCTGGCTTGAGTGGCAATGTGCCCATCACTGTGCTCTTCTGTGCTACCCACACCTGGTTAACACCACTTAATTTTTCCCGGTTGCTTTAATGATAAAATGGAAGGACAGTAACCTTTCACTGGCTTTACCACACTCTGTGGATGCAACTATGAGCCTCTATCCTCATCAAGCCAGACAACAAATGGACTATTTCATTCAGGAAAAACCCTCTCAAATCCAAAGTAGTGACCAAATGAGACAGGACTGTAGACACTCTGAAAGACAAAAACAAAAGCCCAAAGCAGGTTTGATAACCAGGATACACATCCTCTAAGAGTAGGAAAAAAGAAGGACAGATCAAGCTGGGGTATTTGGGGACAAAACCAGACATAGATAAATAGAAATGGGAAGAGGCAACCAAGGACCAAGTCACAAATAATCCTAGCAGGGTCAGAGCAGATGAATTGAGAGTGAGTCAGCAATGCAGTACAGTCATCAGGTTAAAAAGGAAAATCATTGTGAAATACCCTGGGAGGAATGTGACTCGGGAGGACTCTAAAATAAGCCTTCCAATGTTCTATTCATCAGCTTACACTTTAAATGTGTTCTGTGTTAACTGGCCATTACACTTTTTAAATAATGGAGAGAAAATAGATAAAGGCCAAAAAGACACAGCAAAGTTGACTAGAAAGAGGACAAAAAGTCTTTTGGAGATAGATTAAAATCTTTAGTGTTGTTTAACCTGCATGAGACAATACTGAGAAGGAAAAAAAAAAGATCTCATCTGTATAAAATATACTTGCAAAAGAATGCTAACCACTTGTTCTCCACTTACACAAAAGAAATCATTCATTGGTTCACTGGACAAACATTTATCAAGTACCTACTATGTGCTGGGGTTACAAGAATGGAAAATACTTCTCATTTGTGTCCTGAAGGGATTTCACAGCCCAGTGAAGAGCTAGACATCTAAATAAATAATAACACAGTAGTGTGATAGGTAATATAAAAGAGGCGTATATGAGGAATACAAAGAAGGAAGTTGTAAGCCCAATAGTAGTGGGGAAGATGGAGGGGAAAGTTGAGGAGGGTCTTTGACAAAAGAGTGGGAGGGGCCGGGTGCCATGGCTCAGCCTGTAATCCAGTACTTTGGGAGGTCAAAGTAGGAGGATTTCCTGAGCCCCGCGGTTTGAGACCAGCGTGGGCAACTTGGTGAGACCGCGTCTCTATCATAAATCACAAAAACTAGCCAGGCCTGGTGGCGTGCGTCTGTAGTTCCAGCTACTTGGAGGGCTGAGGCAGAAGGATCGCCGGAGCCCAGCAGGTTGAGGCTGCAGCGGCCGTGAGTGTGCCACTGCACTCCAGCCTGGGCGACAAGAGTGTGACACCAACTCAAAAACAAAACAAAACAAAGAGTGGGAGGTTTTTCAGAAATTCAAGGAGGGGGAGAGTATTCCAGGCAGAGAGAAAAGTATATGCAAAGGCAGGAAGATGGGGAATTGTCTAGTATATTCAGGGACTTGCAGTGAGTTTAACAAAGCTGGAGATTGGAGTATAAGAGAAGAAAAGCAGGAGACAAGCCCGGGACATGAACTGGGACTAGATAATGGAGACTCTGTTCTATCTGTATGGGCTTATATCCAGCTAGTAACAACGTCTTGTTACAAAATCAAAATAATTCCACATCAATTGGTATGGGTCCCCTGGTTGCCAACCTCCACTCTAGACAAACCTTTCCTCTAGCGGAACTTTCAGACCTCTTCACAACCCAGCAACTAAAGGGCAATTCCTGGAATTGAGGCTTCTAATCTCATCTATACTGATGTCCATTTTGATACTATGTTGGTTATTTAAAATGTTTAATACCACCCCTGTTGACATTTGGGGACTTGATCCATAGGTAAAAGGAAGTCACTGAAAAGTTTCAAGCAAAGATATCACACAATCAGAATGAAAGAAACTTAAAATTCTTGATTCTCAAAGCAACCAAAAAGGAATGAAGCCTCTCTCCATGGAGATATTTTTAAAGATACACAATTTTTTTATCCTGTGGATAGTTTCAATGCTGCTTAGCCTATGGGCAACTGGATAGGATGACTCCAAATGGGGTTTTCACTTCATTTATAAGGTTATTCCATGGCCAAACACACCTGGTCAAATCTTCCTCCTTATCTCCGAGGAAGATGAAGAAGGTGGGAGAGCTGGCTGGGGGTCGGGCCTCTCTGAGTAATGACCCCCTCTTATAGCTATAGAGGCATAAGCATTATTTAGTGTCAAAATTCTTTCCACACTGGTGTGGCAGGTAACCCCTGAGAGCAGGTAAACGCTGGCAGTGGCCTTCTGTCCCAAAGCTCTCTACACCATCCTTCTCTCCTCACCAGAAACAACTGCAAGGCTGGAACAAGGTGTCAACTTCACATTTCCAGATGTGTGGCATGTGGGCAGGAACCGTCAAGGAGAAGGAAAGAACTCTAAAATCGCCCACAGCACAGGAAACAGCAGGAGCATCAGAAACCACAATTCATCTCTGAATGTCACCACTTATGCTGTATCTTTCCAAATGCAGTATATTTCACCTAAATTCAATCATTTCCAAGTGATTTTATAAAAAATAAAACTGCTGGGCTCGGTGGCTCAGTCTGTAATCCCGCACCTTTGGGAGGCTGAGGTGAGTGGATTGCCTGAGCCCGCGGGTTCAAGACCCGCCTGGGCAGCGAGACCTCATCTCTACAATAAATCAAAAAATCAGCCGGGCTACTAGGAAGGCTGAGGCGGAAGGATCGCCAGAGCCCAGCAGGTCGAGGCTTTGGTGACCGGGAGCGGCCACTGCACTCCAGTCTGGGCGACAGGGTGAGACTCCAACTCAAAAAATAAAAAAATTAAAAAGTAAAATAAAAAAAAAAATAAAACCTCGTCTTTTTCTTTTTTAAAATAAAATTTGCATGTCTTGGTAAATCACATAACCCTTGCCCTGAATTTTCCCCTGTTCATTTTTTTCTCATCTTTTTCAATTACCTGCTGATCTACTACTGTACAAGCATTTTTCCCCTCATTTACTGAGGATACCACTTTCTTTTTTTCTTCTTCTTTTTTTCCTCCTAATGCTCGCCTAATTAACAGCCAAGCAGATTTTCTTACAAAATCTCCAAGCTTTAAAATTTTTCCTTCTGATTAGAAGTTTTTTAAAAAGAGCTGTTGGATTCAAAAATTCTTTAACCAAGAGTTGTATGTGCTCAACCATCAAACCATCCATCCTAAACTAAGCCAACGTGAACAGTAGTCGCTTAAACTCTTACAGATTGGAAGATCTGTGTTCCTGAGTGACCACTGGATTTTTCGGGGCAGGGTACTTTTAAGTCCATGCAAGCGCCGTCTGGGCTTGATCACAGATAAGACACCAGAGCCATCTTCAAAAAGCCCAATTTCTTTCATCCCTTTATATTGTGCTGTTTTTAAGACTTAGAAGAAGCCAAGTTTTCAAATTGTTATTAATTTCACTTAACAATCATTTGTTGAGCAACTGTTAGGTTTTAGGCCCTGAAATATAGTGCTAGAATATAATGATGATAAGAAGAGATATATACAGTCTTTCACCTAAAGCTTTGAGTGTTTACTCTTTAGTAGCAATTCTTAACCTTGGTTGCAAATTGGACTCCCCTGGGAAGCTTTGACAATTCCCAATGCACATCCATCTCAGATTAATTAAATCAAAATCTCCAGGGAAGTGATGCCTACATAAATTCTTTTAAAGGTCTCCAGTACTCCAAAGTGCAGCCAAGGTTGAGAACTAGACATCAAATAATTTTACAAATGAATGTAAAGTTATAACATTAATAAGGCTATTTAAAAAAACCACACTTTGGGAAGTTCCATTCATTTATATACGCAACCAAAATTTGCCAATCACCTGCTACAAGGATAAAATGACTTAGGGCCATAACTCTAAAAAATATTGACCATCTTGGTTATCCTTTGTTTTCATAAGTCAGAGCTGAACACTGAGCACTTGGGGATTTCTGGTCATTTCCATTTGCTCTCTCAGGGGACAGAAAGAGGTCAACCCACTGCACTCACAGCAGGCAGAAAAGCACATGGACCACAGTGCACAAGTGAAAGTGAGAGTCAGACCCTCCTAAACACTAGAAGGATATCTGAACAATGCCACTTGATGGGGATTCAGTGCTTAGGTGACCAACTGGAATAGACAGATGTGGTATGATAATTTGGGCTGACAATAGGTGCCCAAGGAAAAAGAAAGAGAAAACCTGATCCACTAGGTGTATTTGCAGATTTAAAGAGGAAAATAAATTCTGAAAGGCTCTAAGCAAGATTGTCTGGGATTTGCTGAGGGATATGTGCAGAATCCTTATATAATGAGCTTCTTTAAATAAACAAACAGCATTCTGGCTTTACAGAAGCTTCTGGGTACTGGAGAGGTTATTAAAAAATAAGAGAGGTGGTGATTTAGCCTCACCATTGCTTCTGAAAATGACCTTCCAGGTTTGAACCCTTCCTGCTCTCACATGTTTGAAGCATCATTCCTCAAGAGGATGCAGGGTTTTTCCTTATTTCATTTTGTGATTTTTTTTTAAGTCCTCTGCTGTCATTTGATTTATGCTGAATCAGAAGTAACTATACCTAAGAAACCTCTTAATCGTTCATTATATTATCTCTATTGTTTGACCTTCAGACTGCTTTTAAGTTGTAAACCTGACTTCATACAAGTCACAACAGCAGTCATCTAATTGTCAGACGGCAGAGAAGATTCAATATTAAGGACCAATGGTACATAGAAAAATATATCTCCATAGAGAAATCATTTTTAAAAAATCCATCGCCAACCAATTTTAATTATATAATGACAATATCATATTTTCTTAAACATGCATTCAAAAACACTTTAAGAAGCAAATGGGCTGAGAATTTGTCATGCTTCCTAAAATCCCAAGAAGAGAGTAGCTAAGACTAGATTTTATTCCAAAGGGGAAGAAAGTTTCATTTTTAATAAGTACAGAAGATTAGGATTTAATTTAAACAGAGCACAAAATCCACATTGTGAAGTTAACAGCTCTTTCCTGATGCCTCATCATTTGTCTGTCCCATGAAGGATTAGACTCGAAGTCTGATTTTCTGAGAACTGACATAAAATGGAACCCAGAAGCTTTGCATGATCACACTGTTAGTCAAGACTCACATTCAGATAAATCCTTCCTTAATTTACAATTTAATAAATAAATGTGGGAACTGGGGCAAAAGGAAACTAAGAGGAACCTGTAAGGTTAGTAAGCCAAAGCTCATGCTGTTTCTATACTAAAGGTAGCGCCTTGGTACAGAGCTTTCTAGGAATTTGCCGTGTTCCTAAGTTGATACTTGGCAGAGTTTCTTTAGGCCACTGAAGCCCTGTCTGTTCTGCTAAAGAGTTTGAAGACTTCTTCCAACCCTGTCATTTAAAACATCCCTACCATCACAAGCTCAGTGCTCAGTTTTGCCATCTGAGAATAGCCCAACCCAATACTATTCATTATAGCCCAACCCAATACTATTCATTATAGCCCAACCCAATACTATTCATTATAACTCATAGTTAGCTAAACCATGAGCCAGAATTAAATCCTCCAAAATAAAATTATATGAATTACACATAGATTACCATGTATTACAAATAGCAAGCCAATTTACTAGCCCTTGTGTTATGACAGGGTTTCATTCTATTGATTTTGGAATTGTCATTAAAGGCATTTTTTCCTTCTCAGGCATCTTTTATAAAGCAAAATCTGACAAATGTAGATAGAATTTTTTTTAAAAAACACAGGGCCTGGTTAGAATTTCACAAATAACTATATCTCCAAAGTAGAAAGAAATAAACTATGATAAAGCAAACCATTTTAATAGGACAAACTAGAGTGACTAAACCAAAAACATAAAAGTCGAATTCCAAAACTAGTATACATATGATTTTTCTGGTTTTTTCTTCATTTTTACCTACTGGGGACATGCATAACTTAATCATATGTGACTGCGACACCTAAACTCAAATCTAAAGTCTTCCTTCCATTTCAGGGAGCACAATTTTATTCAAAATACAAGATTAGAATTCCTTAAAAGTTGATCTCATAGAAATAGGGATAGAATGGTGTTACCAGATGTTGGGACAGGGAAAGAAAATGGGAAGAGGGGAGAGGTAGACCTATGGGTACAAAGCTACAGTTAGAAGGAATAAGTTCTGGTGTTCTAGTACATAGCAGATGACTATAGCTAATAACAAGTATTGTATATTTGAAGACTGTTAGAAAAGAAGATCTTGAAGGTTAACACCACAAAGAAATGATAAAGATTTGAGGTGATGGACATGATGTCTATCCTGATTTGATCATTATAAAATGTATACATGGAGGAAATATCAGATGATACCCCATAAACATGTGCAATTATTATGCATCAATTATAAACAAAAAATTTTTTTAATTCTTAAGGCAATTTTTTTTAAAGACAAGAAGCTCTCAGTTAGCCCAAGCACAGCCCTTAAAAAACCAGGACATTGAAGTGAGATATTTTTTAGCTTAAGATGCAGAGCCAGCCGGGCTCACTGGCTCAGTTTGTAATCCCAGCACTTTGGGAGGCCGAGGCGGGTGGATTGCCTGAGTCGGCAGGTTCGATACCAGTCCGGGCAGCTTGGCGAGACCTCGTCTCTACAATGAATCAAAATTAGCTGGGTGTGGTAGCACGTACCTGTAGTTCCAGCTGCTTGGAAGGCTGAGGCGGATGGATTATGGTCGACCCTGGGGTGGCCGTCAGTGTGCCACATGCACTCCAGCCTGGGCAATGGAGTGAGACTCCAACTCAAAAAAAAAGATGCAATGCCACTGGCTCTTCCCATTTCCCAATTGTTTTAATGTTTGGCTTGCAGAAAACAAGACAAACATAACATACTTAATAGACTCAATTAAACAAACCACTACATGGAAAATTCTGACTCAATCAGTCTTTCATGAATTTAGGCAAAAATTAAAACAAAATAATGTGTATTAAAACATTATTAAATTAAATTAAATTTTAAAAATCAGTGTTGGACTTGCATGGAAGCTTGACATTAAATAGGCCAAGTTTATCTAAAGATATATTTGAAGCTGGATGTGGTAGCATGTGCCTGTAGTTCCAGTTATTTGGAAGGCTGAGGCAGAAGGATCACCTGAGCCCAGCAGGTCGAAGCTTCGGAGTCGTGAGTATGCCACTGCATTCCAGCCTAGGTGACAGAATGAGACTCCAACTCAAAAAAAAAAAAAAAAAAAATATATATATATATATATATCTGAAAAGACTTAAAATGTAAGAGAATCAAAAACATTCCAGTCAGCATTTTCAGACAGGAAAGGTACACATCACAGAAGCCATAACCTTCTTCCCTCAGGATCACTGAGACTACTCTCCTCCTCCAAGTAACTTCCACTTTCCCAAACCCTAGGAGGGTCTTATACAGCAACAGCAACCTGCTGTAAAGTGATTTATTCTCTGAGACAGCTACTTGAGAAAGATGCTGCAACACTGACCCTCAGGAAGGGAAGTCTCTGACTATAGATGGGAAAGCATAAAAATTTCCTTTTTAGGGTAGAGTCAAGGCCTAGATAGCTCAATGTCTTAAGATAATAATCAACATTTATTACATACTCAGAGCACTCTGGTCTTTTAAGAAACATTAACTAAAAATAAATAAATGGGAAAAATGTGCTTAGAATTCTGCACATGAAAGCAAGAGTGGACAGAATCCAAAAAATAATAGTTGCTGTATGCCATTCTGCCCAACATGCTAGGTATCCTCTGCCTACCTCTCCAGGTTCACGAGCTACCCTTTTCCAGTCTCCTCAGTGACCTAAGAGATTAACTCAAACGAACGGCCTGGATGGGCGGGCGCCGTTACCCTCTGCCTTCAGCTGGTTTCTGCCAATGAGGGTAAAACCAGGAGATCAGGGGTGGGAGTACAGCAGGGGTAGGAAGCTGGAGAAGGATATAACGTAATAAGGTGAGTGGGAAGCAAATAAAAAAGACAGAGCTGAGAAGGGTGGAGAGACTAAGTCAAAAAGATGAATTAAATATGATTCTGAGAGCTTAGGGGAGGCAAGTAAGCAAAGAACAAGAAACCCAGGAGGGTGAGCTTGGCCTTCTTGTGGAAGCAAGGTCTAGCAAAAAGAGATCCGGTGCACAGATGCGCTGCCCAGGCTGTGTCGCACAAAGGACAGGACTCTGTACATGATTCATGTGCCTGAACGCCATTCGGAGGGTTAGAGTCTCAAAAGGATTTTGTCGAGGCATCTCCACCTTCAGCACAAGGTCTTTATCAACTCTGAGAGCTGCTTCATACCTGGTCTGAGAAGCCCTGCTAGAAGCCACAGCGAAAAAGAAGTGTTTCTCTATCTTCAGGTGCACAAGGAGAACAAGAATCAATGGCTCATGAATCTGCTGCAATGCCATCCTTCAAGTATTTCATTTTAATATAATCCATTTAGAAAAGAGATGAAGGAATCAGTAGGTCATTATATCCAGAAATATTTCAATATTTTAATATGACTGGAGACATAAATCCACACTGTACTTACTCCTTGATTTCTTCCATTCACCCAAAACCTTTCTCGCTATTCAAAAGTGCTCACAAAATTCTGTCTCATAAAGGGAAATATCCAGTGTAAAGGACTACTACATATTCCCACCAAACTTGAATGATAAGCAATTGTGTTCCCCCCGAATGCGCACATGAAGTCTAGCAAATAAGAGCATAAAATAATGACAGGAAGAAAACAAACCAAAAGCTAAAATTATCAGTGGAACTGATTAGCATATGTATAAGAGACACTTGTACAGATGTGCGATGCTTTCTTTAGAATATAAGTTCTTGTAGCAGTGATTCTTAATCATTTTTGGAGTTGTGACATCTTATCACCACTGATTTGCTTTTTATGATCATCACCAGCCTCCTCCCAAAAGGCTATTTTTAAATGAGAAGGAGTAATTTTATGTTCAAGTATTTGCCTTTATTTTTACCCTCCCTGAGAATCACTCTGGAGAATCATACCAGTCGGCACAGCTTTTAGCAGTTAGGAATCCAGAGGCCTTTACCTTTTGCCTTTTTTCTTTCCTGTGGTGGATATTCAATAATCCTCTGGCCACAGAAAAGAGTGTGGACAGAGGAAATAAAACTGGAGTGAAAGTTGTGTCTACAAGAATCTTTCAGAGTTCAGATAGGACATTTTGAAATAGACCTAGAAGAGTCGGTAAGGAATGCTGACATGCTTATTCCACATACAAGTGTGTACCATCCCACTTAGATAAATGTTATGAGCACTGAGAATCAATCTCCACAGACCTCAGTGATTCACCCCATTGCAGACTCCATTGTGCTAAGCCATTTTCATAGACTTTATTGATTATTTGTGTGACTGTGAAAGAAAAGTCGCCGTATACACAAACTTTGATTTTGCAGTTTATTTTAAGCCAAGTTTAATTCTTTCTATAAGATTTTATTAGAAGCTTTCTGTAGGGGCCAAAATGCAAAACACGAGGCAAAGTAACTCATTCCTCTAATAGAAAGCAGGTAATCTTTAACAGGTTTATTAGATTTAGAGTTGGAAGGGATCTTTTCTATTGCATAGAAATTGGTCACCCATGAATATAACTTGAGACTAGCACTATATTGTATTTAGCTCAATACACTTTAAATTCTCATTAATTTTCATGATGCTTTTGCTAGATGTGTAGACACCAGATGCTAATTGCAGTTACCTAGCAAAGGTGCAGAAAGAAGAAAAGTCAAGTCCTAGACATGTAACAAGCCAAAATATCCATCTCCCTGACAGTTTCTATCCAGGCTTTCCAGTGATTTTTTTTTTTTTTAAATCTCAGTCATAGACTGATAGGTCTCCAAAGGGACAAAGCATAGCTTTGTCGGGGAGGTGAAGTCCCCAGTAGGAAAGGTTGGTGTCAGTACACAACACTGATGAAATCAACTGTAAGATCTACTCTGAAGCTAGACAGAGAACACAAGGCCGTTCCACATATCAACTCACATATTGGCAAATCTCAGCCTACAGACTGAGAAACACTTGTCCACTCATCCTCAAACAAGGGCTCTGGTCCATTTAGGGGGAGACACTTCTTGGGGGGAAAAATAGCCCTTTATTTTGCCTGGTTGTTTGCACAGACTGACTACCCAGTCTGGTCCAAATCATTGACTTTATAATTCCAAATAGATTAAGATCAATGCTGGCTTTTATCTACATAATTATTCATGCATCCAATACATCTACTTCTCTTCTAGAGAGAAAAAAAAATCTCCAAATCCTTTCAAAATAGACTTGGTGTTTTAGTCAAAACAAAACGCAAAAACAAGTCCAGGTGCAGTGGCTCACACCTATAATCCCAGCACTTTGAGAGGCCGAGGTGAGAGGATTGCCTGAGCCCACGAGTTTAAGACCATCCTGGGCAACTTGGCGAGACCTCATCGCTACAATAAATCAAGAAAAATTAGCCGGGCGTGATGGCGCATGCCTGTATTTCGGGCCACTTGGAAGGCTGAGGTGGAAAGATCGCCTGAGCCCAGCAGGTCGAGGCTCTGCAGTGGCAGCGAGCGTGCCACTGCACTCCACTCTGGGCGATAGAGTGAGACTTCAATTCAAAACAAAAAACAAAAAATGCAAAAACAGACACGGCATTATAATACCACTGAAGAGCAAATGCTTAAATTCCATTTAGAGGCAATGTCATCACTGCATATCATAGTTTCAGCAAGAGTGCTACATCACCCTAGTCAGAATGATGTTACCAAGACAAAGAACAAGGGAAAGGGTGGGGCCCAAAAAAAAAAAAAGAAAGGAAGCTCAAGACAATATAATGAAAAGGGGACTAACCTTACAGCTAAACAGTTTACTTTTCAAAGGCAGCACAAGGGCAAAATGCTTTGTGCAAAGAGAAAATTAGTTTCCAAAGTATATGCATTCTACAAAGAGCCAAGTTAATTATTCAAAGCAGAGGCCCATGAATTCCCACAATTTAGTCATTCTATTCTGACAAATTCAGGCCCAGGGAGCTGCTTCTTATCACTAAGACTTTGATAATTGGCTTAGACATATCAAATAAACTTTCTGGAGAATTCAGTCGTAAGCAGGTATGACATCCTAATAGGGGTTTTATTAGGCCTTTCTCTGTGCAGTAATGTATTAGCAATCACTGTGACATTTTCTGCTCTGGGGGGTTTTGGCCCTGCTCAATTTTTACACTTGCTAGAAAATAAATTTATTCACGGTAGAGATCTAATCCAATACACTACTCTGTTTACCCTGGTTTCTAAAGGAACAGGCCTCTCAGAATTAATGAAAAGTGACATATACATCATAGAAGAAAATGCACTGTCTTCAGCCAGGCATAACTGAATAGCAAGAATCCCTTCTGAGTCTACAAAATTCGGAATTCAGTCTGTACAGTCTTCTCTAGTCATACCTTTTCCTCCCATATCATCTAAGAAAAAAAAAAACACAGCCGATAGCTTATGTGGATTACATTTCTCCTCTTTCACAGCAATCGTAGTTTGTTTTGTTTTGTTTTGTTTTTGTTTGTTTGTTTTTAGCAATTGTAGTTTTTAAAAAATTTTCTTGACAAAGAAAGTTCATTGGATATTACCTAGTATGTAACAATTTGTTCCTTTGCATTTAATATTTCTGACAACCAAAAATAAATTTGAAGACATTGCTGTATATTTACATATTGAAAATGGAGTTATTATTTGGGTGGGGAACCATTTGGAATAAAAAAAAGGGGGGGCCTGTCTACCAGCAAGAGAGGAATAGAGTGAAATAGATGATGAAACTCAGCATCTTCCTATACTCCTTCACTTCTCTTGGTATGTGTGAGAATATCACTCACAGAAAGACACATAAAGCACCATTAAGGTAGTACTCATTTGTCAGAGTGAAGAATATTTTGAGATTATATTAACGTAGTATTAGTGTACTTTTATCCCATAGCAAAGGAGCATCAACAGAGGTCATCTATGTGAAATCCCTGCAATTTAATCCTTGATATTTTACCACCATCTTCCCGCTTTTCATGTTAATGAGAACTAAGTTAATATGGGAAAATACACAGAAAATCTAGCGCATTGTAATCATTGGTTTTCTATTTCCTCCCTTATCTAAGCTGTTTTTGACTTATTCAGAAGCACTGCCAAGATCTAGTGTTCCCTCAAAATACCTCCTCTAGCTGCTGGGTGATACCTGAAATTTCCTCACTAAACCTTTAACGTGATACTTTGTTCAGTTGTTAAAATGCCATTATCTTTGTGAAAGATGTTAAAATTTGGTCTGTTATTTATCAAACCCTATGAAGAGGGTTTCATTATTTCCATTTTAGAGATGAAAAAACAGTCTGAGAAAAATTTGATATCCAGCCAATGATTACATAGTAAGGAAGACTAGTATTGAAAACCGTTTGACTAGTAAGGAATAGTGATGATGCCATTCTGTTGACTGTATATTCTGAGCTAGGCATTTTCCGTATATGGCCTAACTAAATTCTTCCAACCATACTTGAGATACTTAATTTCATTTTATATATGAGAAAACTAAGTTAGTTTTTCTTTTCTTAGAGAATATTTGTAAAGGTACACACAACGACATTATGTAAGTACAAAAGTAAGTGCAGAAGATTCAGATGTAAAGGCTGTGAATTGAGATTCTCAACCACTTGCAACAGAAAACATTCTAAATTATACAATGGAAAGTAAATTAGTCATCAGGCTTTGTGCAATATTTACTGTGCATATTTTGATCCCCTCTCCTGTCTTGGCTAACTGTGACTCAGGCTATTCCCAGTGGACAGAAACTATCATTACAACTGATCTCATTAAAACATGATACCTAGTGTTTTAGGACTATTTGATTATTGCATTAAAACTTCAAAACTTCATCTCTAAGACTTCTCATCCTTAAAGGCTTGGATGCATTCAGTAATTGTGGAAGCAAACCTCCACTGCAGTTGATATCAATTAGAGGTCAGAATAAGATTTGGGAACTGTTAGATAACATTTAGTTGAGGAACCAAGAATGCCTGCTCTTATCCCCTCCTTTCTGCTAGGTTCTGAGGTTATGTGAGTTCAAATGTCAATGGTAAAGGAAAGAAAAGTCATACTTCCTTATTCTTTGAACTCAGTTCCTAGTCCCTAGCATAAAACTCTCTGGTAAACTGAACATGAACCTCTTGGCTTATGTATAGAGGTCTAACGAGCGTCTACAAAGTTAAACCTCACTTCCAGTCTTCTATTTGAGAATCGCTTTTTTAAAAAAGAAAATTGAAGAAATCAGTGTGCCCAGTTAAACATAAATGGGGAAAAAAAGTGAATACTGGTTGGCCTGAGCTTCTGCCAGCAGGAGATAGCCTGGCCTTATTGAAATGAAGGCATATAAAAGATTAAAACAGTGGAGATCTTTGTCACCTATGTCAGCGATCTTTTTTATGTAGAGAAATTCATTGGCTCAAATAAATATGGTCTCAGCAGTGTCATGAAATTGGACCAATAAGATTAGCAGCTCCCCTCCCAAAGGAAGGGTCAAGCAAATGTAAAATGGGAAACTGGCAGAGGAGTATAAGAAAAGTTCCTTCTCAAATGGCCTAATGTCTAGTCTTTGAAATATCTAAGGAGTTTCTTTTACAAAATGATCAATATTATACTATTCTTAAAGCCTAATGCAAGCTTCATTCATAGTTGATGTTTACGTTACCCTATGGCTTAGATCTTCTCTTATGTACTATTATATTTATAAGCATTTATTTCCCATGGCTCTGCTACAAAGAGGGAAATCATAATTGCAACCAAGTCCAGACAACATGAGAATAATAACACAGTTAAAAATTCTTACTAGAGTGCTACCTCATTATACACAGATGGTGTCTATATGGTGGCTAGCATACTCATGGGATAATACAGCTGGGCTTACTGATTTTTTTGGCAAAACTTTACTTTGGGGGATTTGGTGGAGACTTTCTGGCCTCTACAACTTCAAGTATTCCAGAGTTCACCAGTGTGCAGTTTGAACTCTATCCCAAAACCATTAAAGAGGTCGAAAAGGTTATACTTTTAAAAGTTTGGCCTCTTCTCTCAGATCCCATCAGCCAAATCGGGCTCTTTACCAGCATCTATGAAAGCTCATTTTCTCATTTCCACTTTTCTTTTCATTGCAGTCTCCATAGGTGAGCAGCTAAAATGAATATTCATCACTTTTTTTTTTTTTTAAGTTGGAGTCTCACTCCATCGCCCAGGTTGGAGTACAGTGGCACACTCACAGCCACCCCAGAGTCAACCTGCTGGACTCAGGCAATCCTTTTGCCTTAGCCTTCCAAGTAGCTGGAACTACAGACATGCACCACCGTGCCCAGCTAATTTTTTGATTTATTGTAGAGACGAGGTCTCACCATGTTGCCCAGGCTGGTCTCAAACCCCTGTGCTCCCAAAGTGCTGGGATTACAGGGTTGAGCCACCGTACCCAGCCCATATTCACCACTTTGACATACAAGTCCTTCCTCAATTTTGTTGTAATATAGCTCTCTAGATTTAGATCGTGTTCATTTTTTTCTTTTTTTTTTTTTTTTAAATCATGTTCTTGAAGACTACATTAGCCAAATGATTTTTTGGCACACCACATTATATATCCTATCAATCACTTCTGTGTTTCCACCTCTGTGCTTTGTCTCATGCTACTCTTCTTAATTCCCTGCATTTTACCAATGGAAACATTCTTGCAGATGACTCAGTTCAAACTATTTTTATCTGAGGAGACTTAGGCCCAAAATTACTGGAACTGGAAAATATAGTGCACCAATTAGCCTTTGCAGCATAAAACAAACCACCCAAAAATTTAGTGACTTAAAAACAATGACTTGGTATTTTTTAGGATTTTGTAGGCTGGCTGGGCAGTTCATCTGCTGACTTTTCCCTATGCTCCCTCAAACAGTCGCATGTAGTCAGAGGGTCAACTGGACAGAAAGAACTAAGATGACGCTACTCCCATGTGCAGAAGTTGGTACTGTGAGCATTGGTGTCTTGATCCTCTTCCAGTGACTTAATCTCCAGCATGCTTTCTTATATGGTGGTCTCGAGCAGTAGTCCAAGAAATGAAAGGTGAAAACTACAGGGCTCTTGTGGCCTAGACTCTGGAATGCATACAATTCACTCTCAGTATATTATACTGGTCAAAGAAAGTAACAAAGCCAGCCCAGTTTTAAGAGTGTGCAGAAATAGACTCCAACTCTAGATGAGAGGAACAGCAAGGGCGTGTTGCAAAATGGGATGTCTACCAGATGGGAGGAATTGTGCTCATTAATCAATCTACCACACAAGAAAAAGAGGGGCCAGTTGTCAGGTTGCACTGATGTAGAATCCATGGAATCATGAATAAAGCTTCTGCCTAGGGACAGGATGGGATCCAGGGTCCAATGTACAGACAGCCCAGCTGATCCTGTGGTCATGCCCTTTCAAATTGCACAGAGAATGGTCCTGGTGCAATTTGAAAGGGCATGACCACAGGATATACTATTACTGAGGGAAAGCCAGGATAGTTCTACCTATTTTGGTAGTATGTACAGGTCAGTCCTGAGTTCCTGAGTCTTACACTACCAAACACAGTTGTCAATATGTCAAGATTAGGTTGGTATCCTGGAGACTGGACCAGCCTAATCAAACACAGAAGTGCCTCTTGTATAGAGATTTTCCTAATTTGCAAAGATAGAGAATTCATTACAGAGTCTGGATGCTTAAGCTCCTGCTGTCAAGCAATATGAAGATCCGACTCATATTCAGAGAGTAATTTGGTAAAAATACAATCTGAGTCAGGACAGCCATTTGGTAGAATAAAAAGAGCGTTGGATGGGTTTAAATCCTGCTTCTGCCAACTACTAATTTGAAGCTTTTGGCAATCTCTCTTTGGAGAAAGATTCTCTTTCCAATCCTCAGTTTCCTCATCTGTAAAATGAGCATAATTATATTTATTTAGAAGAGCTGCCAAAAGAATTAAAAAAGACTCTAGAACATAGTAGTGTGCAATAAATAGACATTAAAAATAATTATAAAGTGCTAGTTTGTATTCCCACCAGCAGTGTAGAAGCGTTCCTTTTTCTCCACATCCTCTCCAGCATCTGTTGTTGTTTGTTTTATTAATGATGGCCATTCTTACTGGGGTTAGACGGTATCTCAGTGTGGTTTTGATTTGCATTTCTCTGATGAGTAAGGCTGAGCACTTTTTCATGTGTCTGTTAGCTGCCCACATATCTTCTTCTGAGAAGTGTTTATTCATGTCTTTTGCCCACTTTTAATGGGGCTGTTTTTTTCCTTTCAGTGCATTTGTGTTCCTTGTAGATTCTAGATGGTAGGGCTTTGTCAGATATACAGTTGGCAATTTTTTTTCCAAAAAGAAAATAATAATAATTATTATAATTATAAACTGCTTCATAATATTGTAAGCCATTAATAAATACACTTTAATATCAGATAATGCCAAGCTCAGACAGTGAGGACATCCTAGCCTTCGCACTCTGATGGAACACTGTAAACGTGTTTAGAGAAACTCAGCTCAACCTTTAAAACTTCATACGCCACCTTCTTCCCAAATTTTTCTGGGAAATTGCTGTTTCTGTTCCCATATTACAATACATTTGTTTGTAAAGGATTTGGAAGCAGCGGAAAAAATATTCTAGAAGTGCAAATCAGTCTCATAATTTTCCATGACCTGGATGAAATGTACCCACCGAGGTGTGAGAAACAATTCAGCTGATCTCCCAAGGATGAAAATGTCACTAATGAGGTTTTATTGTATAGAGTTATAACAGCAGTCTTAATAACAACCACATCAGAGGCAATTTGCTCACCCTAACACTAACATATTGCAATTAAAAGTTTAGATTAATTTCCCACCATGTTTCCAAGGAAGGATCAACACTCTGTCAAAGAAAGAGGCAATATAAAATTAGGATGAGGTGGAAAAATGCGTGATTTTTTTAGGAAAATAAAAATCCTTAAATATACTATTTCAACTATAGTTAACTTCAATTTCCTTGCTTTTTTCCAAAAATAATCGATAAGCTAATGTATTATGCCTTCTTTTCTCTTCTTTCAACTGTTCTCCTCCCTCTTATATTCTTACTGAAATAAAAGACAATGCCAATCATTCTGATGATCACTCCAGCTATTAATCTTCATGCTAGCAGAAAAAAAAAATGGTCTTTTACAGTTTGGATTTATCTGCTCAAAACTTCAACAAGGAGCAAGCATCTACATCTTTACATCTTACTTTCAGGGAAACGTCCCATAATTCTGGAAACATGGATCATAAATAAGCCTTGCTCTGAGACATACTGAAAATTCCCCTGGGCAGAGGAGATTAACCAAAGTCAGGTGACACTGGGACCGGGGGGAAAGCTCACCAGCCAGAAATCCAGATCACAGAATCAAAAATGAAGGAATGTGTGCTCCCTTTAGAGCAGACTTTTTAGCCATAGTAGAGACTTGTCTTAGACTACTTGGGCTACCAGAACAAAATGTTGTAAACGTTTTAATAGAAATTTATTTCCACACAGATCTGGAGGATAGAAGTCTATGACTGGGGAGCCAGAAAGCTGGGTTCTGGGAGGTCAATCTTCCTGGTTTGCAGACAGCTGCCTTCCTTTTATGTCCTCACATAGCCTTTGCTCAGTTCATACATGTGAAGAGAGAGAACTACTTCTCTTTCTCCTCTTGTAAGGGCACCAGGTCTTTCAGATTAAGACCCCACCCATATGACTTCATTTGCCCTTAATTTTCTCCTTAAAGGCCGTGTCTCCAATTACACTTACATTGAGGGTTAACACTTCAACATATTAATTTTGAGGGGACACAATTCCACCCATAGCAGTGCTCAATAAATATTTAAGTAAATAATTGACAAGTCAAGGCATGAAGGCAAATGGGACAACAACCAACTCTGTTTAGATGGCATATAGGTTAATTCAAGGGGAGTACTGAGAGATATGATTTGAACGTTAGGTTGGGACCAGATGGAGAATGACCTTGAATACCAGGGTAAGCACACTTACTTTACCCTATAGGTAAATAAAGAGCATATGACAACCATGATTAATGCTGCCCTTTGGAAAAAGTATGGAGAATGGCTTTGCAAGGAGATCAGAGGAAGGGAAACTCATCAAGAAGTCACTACGGCAGTTCAGTAAATAGAGTGTGTAGTCTTTACATAGTTGTTACTGTCTAAGATATATATGGTAGATTCTATTACGTAGCCATAAAGAAGGACAAATATATTGACTTAGCAGCAACTTGGATGGATTTAGAATCTATCATACTCAGTGATCTATCACAGAAACAAAGAACAGAGTACCACATGTTCTCACTCATAAGCGGACCCTGAACATTTACCATAATCTATAAGAAAGGGATTGACAGTAGTAGGATACTGCCAGGGTGGATGGGGTGGTAGGATACAACACCAATAAGGGTATCTGATCTCAAACCAGGTGAAGTGGGGACCAAAGGGAGGCCCAAACTTTACCTACACAATGACCACTTGTATACCTAATTATGAATCATACTCCACATCTTTAAAATAAAAAAAAAATAGTTAGTTGCCTTGCTAAGCTATGGTCTGGCCACATGTTCTTAGTGGTCAGGCCATGTTTTCCTAAGCGTTGGCCCCTCCCCTACCTTGAGGAGGTGAATCTCCTCTCTCTCTCTCTCTCTCTCTCCCTCCGTCTGTCTCCCTCTCTCCTTCCTTCCCTCCCTCCTTCCCTCCCTCTCTCCTTCCCTCCCTCCCTCTCTCTCATTTACTTTCTAAATAAACTATATTTTATAATCTAAAATAAAATAAAAAAGATGTATATGGTAGATTCTTCCTATATTTGGAAAATGAGAAAAATGAGTCTCTAAACCTCTAAGCCCCTGGAAATTAAGAGACTACATCATGATCACATAACTAGTAAACTGCAGAACAAGAACTAGCATCTGGGACTTCTTTTTTTCTTTCTTTCTTTTCTTTTTTTTGAGTTGGAGTCTCACTCTGTTGTCCAGGCTGGAGTGTAGTGGCATGCTCACAGCCATTGTAGCCTCACACTGCTAGGCTCAGGCAATCCTTCTGCCTCAGCCTTCTGAGTAGCTGGACTACAGGCATGCACTACCATGCCTGGCTAATTTTTTTGATTTGTTGTAGAGATGAGGTCTCACCAAGTTGCCCAGGCTGGTCTTGAACCCATGGGCTCAGGCAATCCTCTCACCTCAGCATTTCAAAGTATAGGGATTATAGGCATGAGCCACCACACCCAGCCAACATCTGGGACTTCTAACTCCCAGTTCAACCTCTTCATTTAAACAAATATTTTCTAAGTCAAGAGAAAATGGTTACTTTCCATACTGATTTCCATTTCTCCTAGAGGACACTCCTTTTTCTTCTCCAATAATTCTAGAAGTTGTTTGTATTTTTTTTTTTATTTTTATTTTAATATATCTCCTTGAGTTTCTAAGTAGAAAGGGAAAAGTTGAGTTCAATTTCACACTGGCAGAAACTTGACAGGAAGCATACCATCATGTTCATTTAGACTGAAGTTTGCACTAGGTAGCTGGATCCAAATCCTGCCTAAGCCATATACTAGTGAGACACCTTAAGCCTTATTCTTTTTATCTGTAAAATGGGAGAACATACCATGATATTGTACATGAAACATTCCTGCTGCAGAGCAAATTTCAGTAAATGTAAACCATGTTAATTAAATATTTCTGTGTACCTGATAGTCTTTTTCTCTCTTTTTTTTTGTTGTTGTTATTTAGTTTTTATTTATCTGCAATCCAACTAGACATGGAAGGGAATAAGGAAAATATGGAACCCAAAGAATTGTAGCGAGAACACAAAGAGTATAGGGATATTGTGAGCAAATGGGATGGAGAGGGTGCTCAGAAGGAATGATCTGGTAGTTTAAGGTAAAACAAGTCAAATTAATTAGAGTTGTCCACAGTCAGCACTGGTGATCTTCTTATCATTCTTGGATCCAAAGCCCTCCGTGGCTTGCACAACATACATGCCCTCTTTCACCTTGCCAAAAACTACACGCTTGCCATCCAACCATTCAGTCTTAGTAGTGCAGATGAAAAACTGGGAACCTTTTGTGTTTGGTTCAGCATTTGACACGGACAAGATGCCGGGACCTATATGCTTCAAGATAAAGTTTTCATCCATCAAATTTCTCGCCATAGATGGACTTGCTGCCACCCTGGCACATAAACCCTAGAATAATTCTGTGAAAGCAGTAACACTTACAACCAAAATCTCTCCAGTGCTCAGAGCATGAAAGTTTTCTCAAAGGAGGCGTGGCCCAAGGGCTTACCATTGATGGCGATGTCAAGGAACACAGTGGGGTTGACCAAGGCTGATGGCAAAAGGCTCAAGGCGGCAGCATCTGCAAAGCCCCTGATATCCTTAACTATGTCAAATAGGAAAGCATATCTCAGTTGTTTAATAGCGCAAGTTTGTTGAGCAGAGTTCATGCTGATCTTCAGCATCAATTGTGGTTTTCATAGATGGAAAAATAAGTCACCTGTTGCCAGGGAGAAGGCAGGAGGCTTACTTTAAACAATTTTTTTTTTAAAGGAAAATGTTACTCTGAGCGCATCTGTTTAATTTCAAATATACAGTCAGAGAGGCAAAGAAAATCCAGGTCTCTCAAAAAAAAAAAAGATCATATATCTACTAGAAGGTCAGTCTTGTATATTCAGTCTTTCAATGGTATATGTTTATGTTAATTTATGAAGGTACATTCTGTTGATTACAAGTGAAATTATTTTGCTTGGCAGTCAAGTACAGGAAGACAAATATCAAATCTCAGTAGCTGCACTTCCAGCTGTTTCGCAAACAGAGATAAAAGATAATCCCTGGCTAAATAGCATTACTTTCAAGATAAAAATCAACTTTTAAGAGCACTGTGTTCCATAGAAGAAGCCAGGTCTACTCCAAAAGTTTCCAATAATTGGGGTTGGATAATATTTATTAGAAAAATTTGTGCACTGTGTTAAAATTGACAAGAGTGGTGCTTTTGGGATCAGCATGATGCTAATATCTGTAATTAAGGAAAAGCTTAAAGAGCATCTACAAAGTGAGTGGTTAGTTTGATAAATTTCTCTGCAAGTAAAGTTACTGAGCTTCATTATTTGTTTCCAACCAAAGACACATTTAAGAAAAATCTAAAGGTCAGATGGCATCACTTCTCTTCATAAAGCTTCATGACTTCCAAGTCCTACTGTCACTTATCCATATCACTATGACCACTTCCTACATCACCACCAACAAACTCACTTCCAACCCTAGCTCTGCTCTCAACTCACTGTCTTCACCTCTACAACCTCCATTACTACTTTCACCACCACAAACTTCACCCTCTCGATCCCAATGGGACCAAGGTTCAACTACCGTCGTGGCCAGAGTCACCACCATCACTCCCATCATCATCCTCACCCCCATAGCCATCTCCACATGTCCTTCACCGGCATCACCAACTACCCACCAACATCACCACCTTGCCTATTACCCCCTACACACAGTCACCACCCTTGCTCCTCTCAGACCCCTAGTCATATGAAATGCTACCGATTCTTGTGGTTTCCCCTTCCTTCAATCTAAACTGCTTAACCTGGACAAGCAGCAGTATTTCAACTTAGTGACTTAGCATTTAATCAGTTTATATATACGTGGCAAACTCAAACTCAATTTCTGCTGAATTTGTCGCACGTTAAGATAAAGAATAATGTGCAAATAAGCAGGACATTTTTGTTTTTATGCTTTTTTTTCTTGAGTTGGGAGTCTCACTCTGTTGTCCAGCCTGGAGTGCAGTGGCATGCTCGTGGCCACTGCAGCCTCAACCTGCTGGACTCAGGCAATTCTTCCCCCTCACCCTTCCAAGTAGCTGGAAATACAGGCGTGCACCACCATACCCAGCTAATTTTTTGATTTATTGTAGAGACGAGGTCTCAAACTCCGGCTCAGGCAATCCTCTCACCTTGGCCTCCCAAAGTGCTGGGATTACAGGTGTGAGCAGCCATGCCTGGCTGTTTTTGTACTTTTACTTAGCCAATTTGCCACTGCCACTTTAACATGGATTTTTTTTTACCGTTTTTGGAAATTCACCCATTTTTCATCTCCCCCTCATTCTCACTCTACAATACACCTCTGAGAGTAGAATTCACCAAGAAGTGAGGCTCAGGTCTAGAATAAAGCTAAATAGTTTGCACATTTGGTAATATTTATAATAAAAATAAAGGCAGAAGGATCACTTGAGCCTAGGAGTTTGAGATTACAGTGCACTATGACGGCGCCACTGCATTCCAACATGGTCAACAGGGTAAGATCCTGTCACTTAAAAAAAAAAAAAGTAGAAAAGTTAATGATAAAAATGTGCCTCAGGCCGGGCTCAGTGGCTCAGCCTATAATCCCAGCACTTTGGGATGTCAAGGCGAGTAGATTGCCTGAGCCCTCAGGTTCAAGACCAGCCCAGGCAACTTGGCAAGCCCTCGTCTCTACAATAAATCAAATAATAGCCAGGCATGGTAGTGTGTGCCTGTAGTTCCGGCTACTTGGAGGGCTGAGATGGAAGGATCACCAGAGCCCAGCAGGTTGATGCAGGGGTGGCCGTGAGTTTGCCACGAAACTCCAGCCTGGGCGACGAAGTGAGAATCCAACTCAAAAAAAAAAAAAAAATGTACCCCAGTCAAGGGAGCTGCATGAAAATTACAATGTCAAAAGAAGGCTACATTGAAACACTCACTTTGAAAAATCTTTATTCATATGTATACAATAATTAAGTGTGTTAAACACTGTGATATCACCAATATGTTTCCTGCAAAATATGCTATCCAAATTATTTTTTCTAGCCACTCAAACACAAACTCATGTATAAAATGTTTTCATGCTATTTAAAATTTCCCCAACTCCAATTTGTTCGTGTGAAAAAATGTGAACAACTAATAGTTCTAAAGTCAATTATCATACTCATGCATTACAGCCAACAGTACTTTAACTTAAAGAATCAATAATAACTCAAAAATGTTGCATTATAAAAAGGCATTACCTGATGAGAAGCAGATGGGAGATTTAAGAAAAAAATGGAGAAAAAAATCTTTGGTGGATGCTAAAGAACATTTGTGCTGGATATTCTTCACCAACTCTCCCTATTCCCAGTGAACTCTAACTTTGTTGTTGTTGTTGTGCATGCCAGGTGGTTGTTTCTTGCCGGTTCATCATTTGATGAAGCCTATCATCTGGGCTTCCTTGCCAACTGGCGTCTAGTTGAATACAATCAGTGCAAGACAATGAGAAGTTGAGGCATCTCTTCTTAATTTTAACCAGCTTAAGCCTCTGCGTCTCTTTTTCTTTTTCTGTTTTTCTTGTAATGCTTTTTTTACATTTCTCTTTTATTTTAAAGATGTGGGGTACAAATCAGGTGAAGTTTGGTCCTCCCATTGGTCCTCACTTTGCCTGGATTGGGATAATGTATGCTTATTAATTAATGTTGTGTTCCCCCATCCTTCCCACCCTGGCAGTGTCCTGCTACTACCCAAACCTTTCTTGTAGTATTATGATAGATGTTAAGGATCCTACTTGCACATGAATGTTTATTGCAGCACAATTCACAATAGCAAAAACATGGAACCAAACATGCTGCCTATCAAAAGTGGACTGGATTTTTTTAAAAAGTGGTACATGTACACTTTTATGCAGCTATAAAGAAGGGCAAAACTATAGACTTCGCAGCAACCTGGATGGATTTGGAGTCTATTATATTCAGTGATCTATCACAGAACAAATAAAAATCAAAAAATTAGCCATTATGTTCTCACTCTTAAGTCTGTTTCTATGTCCTTCTACTATTACGGTTTTAACCAAGCAGCCTCTCCCCGAGGTTCTGGTTGTCACTGGGCTATGGCACTATTTCCTTGATTTGTTCTTTTTGCCCTTTGGATGGCAACAATTTCCCATTGTTGCTATGTCTGGGTGCCTCAATGTTTCCAACCCTACTCACACACCTGAAAGTCATCACTACATTAAGGACCCTTACTTTGAGCCTTCTGGTATGATTTCTACCTCCTGATAGCACCCTAATTTAAAATGAAAAGAAACAGACATGTTCTTCCTTAAATACCTTGAGATGAGCTCAACACCAATACCAGTATATAGTTAAAACACTTCAGTTGCCTGCTTAAAACTATCATTAAGAAATGTAGGCAAGTTTTATCCCCCTGATGTATCTGTCTCTACTTTCAGCTCCATTCCCTGGCCCTGGATCTAGAAAAGAGAAAGAGAGAGACTCAACATTACATTCTAATTTGCTCACTTCAAGCTGCAAAGTAAGAGGCGGGAATTTCAGGTAGGATTCTCCTTAGGCAGAGCATAGTGTGTGCTTAGAATATTCTTCATGCCAAAACTCTTGAGGATGTAGGTATGGCACAGAGAGTACAGAAGAGAAAGATAGCTTCAATATTAAATATCTCTTACTTTTTTTTTTAAGTCAGAGTCTCTCTCTGTCGACCAGGCTGGAGGGCAGTGGCACACTCATAGCCACCCCAGCCTCAACCTGCTGGGCTCAGGCAATCCTTCCTTCTCAGCCTTCCAAGCAGCTGGAACTATAGGCATGTGCCACCATGCCCAGCTAACTTTTTGATTTATTGTAGAGATGAGGTCTTGCCAAGTTCTCCAGGTTAGTCTCGAACCCCTGGGCTCAGGCAGTCTTTTCACCTCGGCCTCCCAAAGTGCTGGGATTACAGGTCTGGGCCACCGTGCCCAGCCAAATATCTCTTACATTTTTACAATACCATAGTTTCTAAAATATTGCATAATTAGGAAGTCAAACTGTAACTGTGTGAATGGAGAAGGCAAACCTAAGAGAAAAAAGAGAACATTGAATAATAGCTGTATTGTAAAAAGTAAATAACATTTGGAGAGTAGGTATACAGGGCAATCTCATCTAATGCAATTGTCCCAATTCTTGTAAAAAAAAAATTGACTATAAAGCAATTTTCTTTTAATCAAAACCTATTTTTCCATTGACTTACATTACCAAGCCAAAGTTGTGTTCCCCACAGGAAATATTTTAGCTCTAAGTCTAAATAAAAATCACATTTAACAATGCAACAAACCCCTCTAAAGTCAATTATCTAAAGGAAAAACTATAGTATTCAGACAAAACAATAATCACACTCAAAATTATTTAGGAAATACAAATAAAATCTCCAGAATAACATTCCCTTAAGGATAGATCCACATCGAAGCAAAGTCACCCAGAGAGACTTCAATATAATACAACTATGTGACTTAAAAAAAAATAATAAGTTGCCAGGTGTGTTGGCTCATACCTATAATCCCAGCACTTTGGAAGGCCAAGGTGAGAGGATTGCCTGAACCCACAGGTTTGAGAACAGAGTGGGCAACTTGTCAAGACCTCATCTCTTCAGTAAATCAAAAAAGTAGCTGGGTTTGGTGATGTGTGCCTGTAGTTCCAGCTACTTGGAAGGCTGAGGTGGAAGGATCACTTGAGCCCGGCAGGTCAAGGCTGCTATGGCAGTGAGCAGTGTGCCACTGCATTCCAGCCTGGGCGACAGAGTGAGACACCTACTCAAAAACAAAAAACAAAAAACAAAGTTATATTCTTATCTAAATCAAATTGTGATTATTGTGGAGTACAATTTGAAGGACCAGGGATAGGTCCCATCCAAAATTCTTTCTATTCTGCAGTCTGGCATTTCATTCCTGGTGACTTATTCCTTTGGGTTAAACATTTTCTTTTCCCAGAGACTTCTTTCAAACTAGAAATATCCTTCAAAAGGATTTGTTACACCTTAGAAGCCATGTTCTCCAAATTGTAATCGTTGAATCATCTACATCAAAATCACCAGGAATGTTTATAAAAAAATGCAAATTGGCCGGGCGCAGTGTCTCACACCTACAATCCCAGCAGGCCAGGAGGCTATGGTGAGAGGATTACCTGAGCTCAGGAGAGTTCAAGACCAGCCTGGGCAACTTGGCAAGACCTCATCTCTACAATAAAAATCAAAAACTTAGCCGGGCATGGTGGCACATGTTTGTAGTTCCAGTTACTTGGAAGCTTGAGGAGGAAGGATCACTTGAGCCCAGCAGGTCACGGCTGCGGTGGCCATGATCGTGTCACTACACTCCATCCTGGACAACAGAGTGAGACTCCAACCCCCCCAAAAAAAGCAAATTATTACTGCCATGCTACCCTGATGCCCTCTGTCACCCACTCCCTTCCCTCCCCCCACCCCCAACACAAACAGAGACCCAGGGATTAGTCTGGGAGTCTGAAATCTTAACAAGCTCCCAGGGGCATTTGGAAACCACTACTCGGTGTGAATAAGATTATCAAACTCTTTTCCTCTGCACTGTCCCACAGAAAGAAGGATATCACCCTGCCCTGTGTACATCCCGTGCTCTGGGTACACAAGTGTTCTTTAGTCTCTGAGACACCAGAGGCCTACACGGATGCAATTTCAATATACTCCGGCTGCAGGGACTTTACAGTTTGTAAAGCATGTTTTATTCACTCTCTATGTTAATCTTCATATCAGAGGATTATTTTTATATCAATTATGAAAAAATAGATTTTCAGAGAAATTAAATCTTTCTCAAGGTTATTCAGAACTGAGATTCAAAAGCAGATCTTCTAATGCTAATTCTCATGCTCTGAGTCTGACTTGTATCACTTGTAAAGTTAAATAGCCCTTAAATGGGAGGAAAAAAAGAGTGAGTGAGACTTAGACTGAAATCTCAAATAATCAAAAGATGAGAGTACAGAATGGGATTTAAAAATTTTTATGTCGGACATTTACAATTCAAAGTAAATTGCATTGACTCTCTATAGCTTCAGTCAGATTGTACCACCACAGAAGCACTTGACTCTAATCAAAAGCCAACAGAACATTGGTTGTTCTCAGTCATTTGATATTAAACTAAGCTCTAAGGATCTTTCCTCAGTTTCATGCAGAATTTTATATGTTCTGCTGTGGACAGAGTACAGTGGAACAGGATATATTTTGCCTCAGAAAAATATACTCTTCTTAATCTAATTTTTATTAAGCAAAAGCTTAAACATGCACAAGGTAGAAAGAATAACGTAATGAATTCACATGTACTCAATTGCCCAGCCTCAACAATTGTCATGATTCTGTCATTCTTGGAAAAAATAGTAGTTTTTAAAACATCCCTTTAAATCGTACAGCAATATTTGAATTCAGAATTCCCCACCACAGATCTCAAAATATTTCTCAAATAAAGAAGCAAATATGCATATTAACAAAAAAATGTATACACACACATATTTTTAAGAGGAATGAATTGTTTTCCTTGTGGGGATGCATGCAAAAGACCTGCTTAAAGCTCAAAACTGTGTGCGTTTTCACAATCTGTTTGATGGCAGGCACTAATGGTCAGAAAAAATAAAATTTAGTCCTAACAGTCTGTCCTGTCTTTAAGCAAAATGTGTGCCATTTACTTGGGAGCTATATAACAGATGTGGATTTAAAAGGAAGAGACCAGTTATAAAGCACTAGGGGGAAGCTGTGCAGATGTCCCTGTTTTTAATGTGTTACTATACAGGTCCAATTTATCTCACTGCAAGTGAGTTAGGACTTCATGAAACAGCTCCAGATTATAGATCACCAACACTCTTTTTAAAAGGCCTTACGTTATAAAAAGAGAAAGCATTCTTAAACCCAGCCATTAAGGCACACAGGGTGGTGTCCTGGACACATTAAGTCTGATAAATAAGATGGAAAGAAAGACACGTTTGGGGAGACTTTCATGCAAGGATATAAACTACAAAGGCATGTGAGAACAGGGCTTAGTTCTTTGTGCGAAAGCCATTTCTATAATCTCATTGTGCATTAGATAGTTTACATCATCACACCAGAACCCTGAAATAGCTTCATCATTATAAAGATGAAAAATTACTCTTTCTGCTTTCCTAGAACTATAACTTTCTACAGATTCAGGAACTATCACATATAGAGCACTTATTTTGTGCCAGGCGCTCTACTAGATACTTTTTTTTTTTTTTGAGTTGGGAGTCTCACTCTGTCACCCAGGCTGGAGTGCAGTAGCACGCTCATGGCCATCCTAGTGTCAACCCGCTGGGCTCCAGCAATCCTTCTACCTTCAGCCTTCCAAGTAGCCAAAACTACAGGCATGTACTACCATGCCCATCTAATTTTTTATTTATTGTAAAGACAAGGTCTCGCCAAGTTGCCCGGGCTGGTCTCGAACCCGCAGGCTCAGGCAATCCACTCGTCTTGGCCTCCCAAAGTGCTGGGATTACAGGCTGAGCCTATATTCTTTATACATAAAGATTACCTCATTTAATTTATATATCCCTTTGAGATAAGTATTGTTAATGAATTTAAGACATGAAGCAACTGAGATATAAGTGTAAGTAATTTGGCAACTTTAAAACAGCTGGAAAGTGGCTGAACCAGGATCTGCATTTGGTTCTTTCTGATTCCAAAATCTTTTCTAGAACTCTCAGAAACAACAGGAATGAGTGTAGTTGATATACTCCTTCTTGGGACAGTCTGACAATATGCGACTCCTTGCTTGATTCAGCAATTCTCTTTCTAAACATTTTACCTCCAGGAGTAATAGTAGAAGGTTCTAAAGCAATATACAAAGAGAGATCCATTGCAGTGTTGTTTGTGATTTGGAAATTGGCAACCACCAAGGTGTCCATTGACGTTGAATAAATAAATTTTGACAAGTCTGTCTACTTAAATAGTATACTTCTGTTTAAAATATTAAAGATAAGAAATATATAATCTGTAATATATATAATCTCTAATTTGCAGTGAAGAAAGGAAACTTTAGAAAATATAATACTGGAAGTGGTGCCCAAAAAATGTATACACATTTTAAGAGATGTTATTTATGTATGACTTTTTGAAGTTGAATTGAATTATGGCAATCTCTGAGTATTAAAGTCTCCAACTGTAAAATGGGTAGGATAATAATGATGTTTCAGATTTGCTGTGAGAATGAAATTAGATAAAAATATGCCTAATATCTGGCATATAGTAGACCTTCAATAAATATTTGTTGTCATCATTTCTTACACTACCACTTAGGTGAAGAGCGTTTATGCTGAATATCTTCCCGGAACACAAGAGTACAAAATTAAGAATAGCTTTTAGGCTGTTGATCTAGCACTGACTGTTCCTGTACCAATAATGTCCCTAGGGTGCTCTGTCTTGTGGGATATCTACCAGAGCAGTTTGACTCTTGGGCAAGAAAGGATGCAGAGTATCTCCCAGATGGAAAGTTGAAGTCTTTGGTGACCTCTGCTATGTAATCAAAGACATTACCTAATTTACAAATATATATATATTAGGGACTCAAATGAATTGTTTTTGGCAGTAGCACCTGACCCAAACTTTCTTTCCAGGATGGAGGAAGACATATTGAAAGACTCCACCCATGTGTAAAGTATGCATTACTTTTTGATTCAGCAGTTGTTCATATGAGAAGTTGTCCTATAGAAAGAGCTGCAAAAAATGTGCAATTCTATACACATAGTGTGAAGCACTGTTTGCAGGAGTGAAAAATCAGCAGTGACCCAAATCAATAGGGAAATGGCTAAATAAATCATAATATATCCCTCTGATGGTATACACTGCAGCTGTTAAAATGAAATAGATCTATATATACTTCCATGACAAAAGTGAGCAAGATGTACAAACAAGTGAAAAAAGGACATCGCAGGGCAGCATGAGCCTAGTTTTGTAATAAAAATATTGTTTGCATATGCTTAGAAAAAACCTAGAAAAACATTTTCCAAATTACCTATCCTAGGGTAACATGAGGGAGCTTTTGCTGCCTACTATATATAATGCCTTCTCGTTTAAATATTGCAAATGAACATGCACTACTTTGGTAATCAAAAAAAATGTTACATTTTAAGATCTAAGTTATTAATGGGAAGAATGTAAAATATAGGACAAAGCTTAACTTTGTTAAATTTTCAAACTATCCTTTTTGATGATTCTAGTCTCCAAGGCCCTTTGACCTTTAACCATAGAATTGTCCATGCCCTATAATTCTGGTAGCTAACCTGATAGGTCTGACTGATGGTATACGGGACAGAAGAATCTCTAGAATGGTTTTTTTTTTCTTTTTTCAAGATGAACAAAAGCCTAATATACAACCTGGCTGTGAAATATGTAATTGGAAAAAGTATTGCCCCTTGGTTAAAGAAGTGACCTCCAATGGGCAATAATTCCTCTAGATTGAACATTTTGTTACAATTGTCCACAGAAACTTAAAGAGGTTATTTCCTTGATCTCCAGGGCATTCATTTTCTACTATAAGCATCCCACAGTGTAATGTATATACCCTGTATATAGAAGATTAATAACATTTCTCCAGTGCTTTTCCCCTGAACTTCTTGATACAAGTCATGTTGGTGGAAATGATTTGATCTGAATCACTTTTGAGCTGTTCTTCTCTTTTATTTCCACTACTGTTGCATATTCTTTCTAAATAGTAATCCCTCCTCACTTATTATGGAAAAATTAATGCAAATTTAAAAATATTTTCCACTACCAAATCAGTAAGGATTGATGAAATGAATGAAATCCAGGGTTGGTGAGTGCACACTCATGCACACTGTTTGCAAGTGAAAATGAGTACATTTTGGCTGGGCGCAGTGGCTCAAACCTGTAATTCCAGCACTTTGGGAGGCCAAGATGAGAGGACTGCCTGAGTCCAGGGGTTCAAGATCAGCCTGGGCAACTTGCAAGACCTCGTCTTTACAATAAATCAAAAAATTAGCCAGGCGTGGTGATGCACTCCTGTGGTTCCAGCTACTTGGAAAGCTGAGGTGGAAGGATCGCCTGAGCCCAGCAGGTCAAGGTTGTGGTGGCCATGGGCATGCCATTGCACTCCATCCTGGGCAACAGAGTGAGACTCCAACTCAAAAAAAAAATTAGTACATTTCTTCCAGGAGATAGTTTGGCAATGTATATCAGAATGGAAACATGTAAATCCTTTTGGCCCAACCATCTTACACAGAAGTGAAAAGATGTATGCTTAGTAAAACACTAGAAACAAACAGGACTGTGATGAGTATAGGACAGGTTAAAATCTATGGAATATTCAGACAATAGGACATTAGTTATGAAATATGGTTGGGTGGGTTAGAGTCCTCTTGAAATTCATGTCTACCTGGAACTTCAGAATGCAACCATATTTGGAAACAAGATATTTCTAGATGCAATTAAGGGTCTCAAGTTGAAATCATCCTGGGTTTAGGGTGGGCTATAAATCCAATAACTGGTACGCTTATTTAAAAAGCTGGGGGGCAGCCAGGTGTGGTGATTCACAACTGTAATCCCAGCACTTTGGGAGACAGAGGTGAGAATATTGCCTGAGCCCAGGGGTTCAGGACCAGCCTGGGCAACTTGGCGAGACCTCGTCCCTACAATAAATCAGAATAACTAGCTGGGCGTGGTGGTACATACCTGTGATTGCACCTACTTGGAAGGCTGAGGCAGAAGGATCACCTGAGCCCAGGAAGTCGAGGCTGCAGTGGCCATGAGCATGCCTCGCAATCCAATCTGGGCAACAGAGGAGGGGGGAATACAGAGAGACATGCAGACACACACAGAGAAGACACCCATGTGGACAGAGGCAGTGACTGGAGTGATGGCAGCCACAAGCCAAGAAGGCAAAGGATTGTTGACACAAGCAAGAAGAGAGACACAGAACAGAGCCTCCCTCTGAAAAGCCAACTCATCAATACCTTGAGACAGGGTGGGAATGGAAACAGAGGCAGATACAGGTAAAATAAAATTAGATAATACATGAGGAGAGGGGTCATACAATACTCTAAATGCTTTGGTATATTTGAAATTTTTTATAATAGAAAATTAAAGATAAATATTGTATAGATTTAAATTCATTAACAAGAAATGATATCTATGAACATATTGTTCAGTTGAATAAAATAGATCACTAAACTTGTTGGTATCTTATGATTTATCCTGACGAGAGATTTCTGGAAGGATGTGTATCAAAATGTTATATCTAATCATTTCTGGGTAGTGTGATTTGAGTTCATTTCTTCTTCCTATTTGCGTGGTTGAAATGTTTTACAGTAACCGCGATTGATTTTTATTTTAAAAGATTAACCTATTTTCAATAATAATAATGATATCTCCTTCAAATTATACCATAACAGAAATTTTTCTTTACCTGCACTGTGCCTGTGATAAGTCTGATATTTCTATTCCCATTTTAAAGAAAACAGAGGCTCAGGGAGATAACCTCCCTAGCATCAGTAATGATGTTGGATCAGAATTCCAAATTAAGCCCAGGGTTTGCCAAAATTGAAGGTGGTTTCATTGTCAACTGTTACCTTAAACATGTCCTTCTCACTTTCAGCAGGAGACTTTAGGAAGGTTAATCCCCACTCAGAAACCACCAGATACTGACCTGATGATAGAACATTTTCCCAGCCTCTGGCTGTAACAAAGCTATCTCAAAGCCAATGTTGTTTCCCTGTGTATCAATAGGGACACCCTTTACTACAATGACAGTCAAATAATACCAGAGGAAGGAATGAGATTCAGGGATTCTCATCCTTCTAACCTCCCCTACTCCAACCAGCCAAGTCTATAAAATGCAAGAAAAACATCCAAAAAAGAATTCGAATTCTAATGGGTAAAAGAAGTAACTCTATCAAGGAGAGTAAATACATGCCATGCTTGCTCACCATTTCCAGGTCTGTGCCAGCCACCACTACTGACTGCGGCATTCTCTCAGACTGAAAATCAGAAGACAATCCAATAAGGATCTGCTCCCTATAGAATTGGTTCACAAGGTTAAACCTGCTTGTCATCCCTAGATCCTATGCTATATCAAATTCTTACCAAAACCCAAAGGAGCAGATTGTTGGCAAAAATAGAAATGTAGAAAATCTTGGAAAAAGAATAATAATGTTATCTGAACGTTTGGGATTAAAAAAAAAACAACTCACCATAGTCATACATTTTATTTGGCATTTACTAAGCAACTACTATGTGCTAGCTCTAGTGTCACAGCCTCCTCCCCTGAGGAGTTTATAGGAAAAAACAGTAAATTGCTCTGGAAACTAGGAAGGTAGATTTCAGAAAAATCTCTAAAAAACGATGCATGAGGCTGGGTGCAGTTGTTCATGCCTATAATCCCAGCACTTTGGGAGACAGAGGTGAGAGGATTGCCTGAGCTCAGGGGTCTGAGACCAGCCTGGGCAACTTGGCAAGACCTCATCTCTACAATAAATCAAAAAATTAGCCTGGTGTGGTGGTGCATGCCTGTAGTTCCAGCTACTTGGAAGACTGAGGCTGAAAGATCGCCTGAGCCCAGCAGGTTGAGGCTGTGGTGGCCATGAGCATGCCATTGCACTCCAGTCTGGGCAACAGAGTGAGACTCTGACTCAAAAAAAAAAAAAATATGAGATTCCATTGGGGTTCCTCTCCTTGACTGGAACTACCAGTCAAAGGACAGACTCAGAGTATAGTTTCTACAACCCAGCAACTACTCCAGCCAAATGTACAGACTTTATTCTTTGCTATATCCAGAACCCACAAGGCATGCCGGAAATCCAAAGGTGCTGAATCTGTTGATTTTAGGAACAATCACTGCTATCATTTTTTTTAATTAATTTTTTTGGGGGTTGGAGTCTCACTCTGTTGTCCAGGCTGGAATGCAATGGCATGCTCACAGCTACCGCAGCCTCAACCTGCTGGGCTCAGGTGATCCCCTCCGCCTTGGCCCTTCCAAGTAGCTGGAACTACAGGCATGCACCACCACACCCAGCTAAGCTATCATTTATTAAATGCCATGCATGTTCCATTTACAATCTCTAATTCTCACAATGACTCTGCAAAGTAGGTATTGTTACTCTCATTTTATTTACAAGGAAAATAAAGTTCCAAGAGATGAATAACATGACCAGGAAATAGCCTTTAAAGAGGTGGAAATGGGATGTAAACAGGAATTTCTGAGTCTACGTGCTTTGGATGATACCATACTGCCTCTGAAAAGGGAAAAAACACATGTGCGAGTTAGAATGAACAGGTACACTCACATGTGTATGTGGTATACACATGGGCATAGATCCAGCAAAGGCCAAAAACCATACAGTTACTAAGGAGGACACCTGCATTTCTACAAATTACCAGAACTAAACAGTAATGGATGCCATTAACACACAGCCGCAGACATATAAATTGGAGAAAGTGCCTTCTGATCACAGAAAACGCTCTCCAAAGCATTTGATTCAATAGACTCAAATCAGGAAATAATTTCTCTTTATACACCATCTCTGGTGTTTATATAGCAACCAAGAACCTAATTCTATTTTTTGAAAATGCCAGACTCTAAGAAAAGAGAGCAAGCAGTGTCCGAAATCATTTCAGCAGAACAGCGGCAGGAATATTTCTCCCCGTGGTCTTGGTTTTGCTACTCATTTCTTCCAAGTTATTGTGGGGCCGAGGGACAGAAAGGAAACAAAGAGAACTAAACAGAACCAGCATAGTTTAGAGGAAGGTGAGACTAGGGGCAAGAGATTCACTTCATCTGCCCAAAGGTCTCTAACAGGAAAAAAAAAGAAAAGAAAATAGGAAACTAGATCGATTTGATTCAAAGGTACAGAAAAATTTTCAAATCTTTGCATCAAAGAACAGTTTTCTTCCCAGAATAAATAGATGCCTTGGATTCGATAAGCACCCAAAATTAAAGCATGTGGTTTTTGTATTTAGTTTTTTTTTCTTATTGCCAATATGTTCCAGTGTTCAAGTCAAAGCTAAAGATTAAACGTCCTTATATTTTTGTTGTGATTTTACTGCCAAATGCAAATGTCTAACTGTAAGTAAGTCATTACTCTCCTGCTGTTGTGGTCTGATTAATTCTCACAATATTAGCCAGCAATTCATTTTATCCCTTGGCGTCACAAGTCCAGTTGAAGGAGATAAGTGGCTGATAAAAGATCTCTGAGAACAGTTATAAATGATTCACTTTAAAAGAATAATAAAGCAGCCACTGGATAAGTGCAGCTGAGTAAACCTTCCATACATTGCACAAAACTAATTTGGTTTTAAAAAAACTTCAGCAAATTATAGTCAATAATCTTCACTGTCACCCCGCTGCTCACAAAACTTTTGAGAAGAAACTTAATGCTGAAATGCAAATATTTAATTAGATTTTAATGGTGAGGTTTATTTTTCCTAAATCTGGTCATCTGTCTCAATTATGTTCTCCATTTTTTACAGTTAACCAGGAATAGTCATCCCCATGGGCTTTGGGGATGTTTTCTCTTTTCTAATTCCTGTTTAGCATTTGCTTTTTCACAATGTAGTTCTTGTGGGAAAGGGTTTGGTTTGTTCTCTTCTGGAAAAAAAAAAAAAAGAAACATTTGGCAAACAAAAAACAAACAAAGAAAAAAACTACATGTTCTGAGCAATGCTTTTAAAGCTAATTGTCCTTCTGTTCTAATAACAGAATCTTCAACAGCTAAGCAATTGATTGTCTTTTTCTACCTCACTGCACAGGGTAATTAATATGCATTTTTATTTATTTAATGTCCAAGTAAAGCTATTTTGTATGTACTTGAAAATTCTAAAGCTGTATTTTTTTCAAATGCGTTCTGTAGTTTCGATTTTACATGAATTCGCAGAAATTAGTGAAATGTGAAAAGTGACTGTTCATGTCCCTTCCTCCAAAACCAATATTCAAATCTGCTGTTCCTTCTGTAACCAAAAAACCCTTCGCAAGTGTCACAGGAGAAGATAATGTTCTTCTGATCTTCTCTTCTTTGTTCTAAGCATCAAGCTAATACTCCACTTCAGACCCACCCTTCTGCACTGGGCATTGTGAACTCGGGGCTGGAATTCCTAAACCACTTTTGCCAGTTGTTTTGTTAGACTCCATCAACAGGGCACACTAAAGGGAGACTGGAAGGTGGCAGGAGAAAAATGGAACCAGCCGGTCCTGTCAGTTTTCTGTTCCTCAAAGTACCACCCCAGTATTGTATCTATACCCTGGCATCTGCAACTTGCTCTGATAGTAGCCATTGATTCCAGTCTGCAGTTTTTCTAACCCTGGCAAAAAAGCCTCAGTTCACACTTTCATAGGCACCGGCACCAGCAAGCAGCACCCGCACCAGCAAGCAGCACACCTTCTCCAGAGATCTGGGCTCCAGCCCCAGGGTCCCCTTCCTCCAAGCTTCTAGGTTTCACAGTTCCAACCTCCTCTCTCTGTTTCCCAACCCAATGGTTGACGCTGCTCCCTGAAGTTGCTATCCCTGGGATACCTTCAAGTTCACTTTTGCATTTTCAGTTCATTAATACCTTGAATACAATTTTTAATATTCAGTTCTGTAAAGTGAATTGGTGTGGTTTCGGTCTCCTGGCTGGAGTGGAGTGGCATGCTCTTGGCCATCACAGCTTCAACCTGCTGGGCTCAGGTGATGTTTCCACCTCAGCCTTCCAAGTAGCTGGAACCACGGGTGCGAGCCACCACACCTGACTCATTTTTTTGATTTATTGTAGAGATAAGGTCTCACCAAGTTGTCCAGGCTGGTGTCGACCCCTGGGCTCAGGCAATCCTCTGGTCTCCACGTCCCAAAGTGCCTAGCTACACTCTTGCTTACTTTCAAAGCAGACAAACCTGAGTTGGAATCCCAACACTGCCACCTACCCACTGTGCAAACTTGGCCCATTATTTAAAATTTCTGAGCATTGGTTTCTGCTGATGCAAAATGGGTGTAATATTCTAGAGTTGTTAGGATTAATGAGATAATCTATGTTATGTGTAAACATAATGAGGGCAAAAAATGTTGGTTCCTTTCCTCTTCGCCTTCTATTAAATTCAAGCTCCCCCATGGGCAGCAGATAAAAGTTATGCTTTTTCCTTACTGAAAATAAATGCATGCTTTTGCCTTCATGACAGCATCCGCTGTATTGTGTCAATCGTGGCCCTACAATCATCCCAGTGAGCTTCTCCATGATGCTTTAATCCAGGTGCAAACATCCCAATAATTCCTTCAATCCTGTCAATATGTCTTCATGTTAACCATATTCTTTCTCATTGCTTTCTGGCAGCCTATCTTCTCTCCTAATTATTTTGCCAGTGCTCTTGACGTTTTTCTCTAAGACATTCCTGAATCTCTTACTCTCTTCCCATATAGTTTCTGGAGCTGTCACTTCCCCTCTTCTCACACCTCACACATTTTCACCCTTACCCTCACTCTCCACTTCCATTCTCTTGCTTCTGGAAGTTTCATTTATTGGTAAAACAATTCCACATCAAGTCATCCATGTCTTTTGTAAACATCAAATTCCTCTTTGCCCGTTCACTTTTCCTTTGTGAAGACTTTAGGGTCTGGTTCATAATAGGCCCTCGATGAATACTGCTGAATGAAAAAAGTAATGAAAACTTCATTATCCCAGTCATCAATATTTTCTTGTTCTACCTTTTCCTTGGTTTTCACCTTTTGAAAGCTGTTATCTCCTCACTCTGAACAAGGAAGAATAAACTTGGGTCACATCCCCTTTCTGTTCTACTCTCTCCATCAGTATTAAAATACAAAAACAAAACTTCAAAGACACATAAGGTATTCAAAGATCTAAAGCAATGTCCTCATGTCTAACTCTCTTTTTCTCAAAAAGCACTCTACTTTCAATTTTTTATATGATCTATTGTATAATAATTAAACAATAGATCATATAAAAAATTTAGGCACAGTCTTGGCATTGACAAACCATATTAAGTTATTGACATCTAATTACAGCTTTTGTAACTGTGTGGTGAGTTGGCCTCATTTATTTAAAAATAAATTTATTTATAGATATCTACCGTATCAACACAAAAGTTGTGAACCAGACAGGCACTGCTTATAACTGGATACTATTCCATGTTATTATTTTTTATCTTTTTCCATGTGATTTTCTTTGATTGTTCAATATGATTGATCTTATCTTCTGTGACTATGTCATTGCCAAACTTAATGTTTCACAGTTTACTATTTCTACATTAATATTTCCGTATGTTATGGCATCATTGGTTCCTAGCATTTTACCTACACTCTCTCTTCTCAAACAAAATAACACCTTCATGTCATGTATTTATCATTCATTTTTTTCCAAAGAACTCTAGATTTAAACCTCCAGCAATAAATTCCCCCAGACACTTGATGGATTAGGTGTTGAATTTAATTGCTGTAAGCTATGAACAAGACACTTAAAACCATCTGGGTAATAGCCCTTCTTCACCACCATTTTACAGAAGATAAAACCAAGGCCCAGAGATGCAAGAAGCAAGCTGGCCAAATGACAAAGAGGGAACAGTGGAACAGGGAAGATGCTTAAATCTCCTGAATTTCAAACCAATGTTCTTCCTTTTTATCTTCCTACTTCTTTGGAATCCCCTAAGGCTTCTTTCAAATCTTGAATGCCTAAAGGAAACTATTTCATTACTACTAATCTCTTTTCATTCTGCTTTGTCATGTAACTTTTCTCTTTTTTCTTTCTACCTCACAATGTATAAATAAAAATGTTAATATATCTAGGACTCCTCAGCACCACACTGTCCCACCACTGTTACTAGGCACACACTTCTTAATTAAGAGAAAACTCAAGTTAAAAGAAGAAAACTAAGAAGCTAAAAACATTTGCAATCATGGGACTTCCAGTTTCAAGACGTGGATTATAGCTCACTTCCTTTCCCTTTGCAAATCAAAAGTTAAAATGTTTTTAAAAGAAACATAATAGGTATATATATATATAGGATGCTTGAAAACAAGAAAGGTAACTTCCAATAAACTACAAAAATGTAGAAAACTCCTGAAGTATGTAAAGCTTCTGGGAAGCAACAGAGAAATTCTGCATACCCATTCAAATATTTCATTAATTACCTCATGACAGCTCACTACTTTACATTATTTTAATAACATAATATAGGCTATATTTTAGCAGCTAAAAGGAATGAGGAAAGAAGTAATATTCAGATATTATTTCACTTAATCCTCAAAATAACTTTATAAATTTGATGTTATTATTCCCACTTTGCAGATGAGGAAGTTGAGTTCCAGAGAAGTACGGTAACCTAACTAAGGTCTCCAAGCTATTAAGTGACTGAAGAGGCATGGGAACAGGATTATTTCTGGTTCTAAAGTCTGAGTAATTTCCACTGCACCAAGATGCCTCTTCACACAGTGGAATGGCAAGCACTTATTGCACACTGCCATATGACAACCAGGGGACCAGACACAAAATTATTAATGGCACTGCACCATGCAGGTAGTTTGGTTTGGCTAAGGATTTTCAAGGAAGACTGTAAGACAAAGATGGCTAATCCCATTTATAGCAAAAAAAAAAAAAAAAAAAACCCTGAGGAGTGCAGAGGACACATGAGTTGCTCAGGGTGACAGAAATTAGAAGCTCTACTCAAGAATAGAAGTCATCTCATCACCAGTTAATGGTCCCCATCCACAGACACTCCTAGACCCGACTTGGACCTAGAGTGCACATTTGTATAATGACCAGTCAGAGAGGAAGGCAGAGCTGTGGCTCTGGAATCAAAACAAGATCAAATTCATGGTCTTGTTGTCATGAGTGCATGTCCTTATACTCTGAATGGTCTCAGACATAAGCTACATTTTATGGCCTTGAAGGTTTAAAATCATCACTGAGGGAACTATGACAAGTTCCAGAGAAAAGCAGACCAAGAGGCACAAGCGCCAGTGATTCTTTCATCCTCATGAAAAACCCTGGCAACTTTTATAGAGGTTGGTTGTATACGGCATCAGTAACTGGCTTAGAGCTCAGAAATTTCACAGATAGGTCTTCAAGAGCTCCTGGGAGATTTTAATCAGCAGTTTTTGATCCGTACTCTGACTCCTCCTGTGAGGCTGGCTTTATGAGTAAGCAATGGAATTTCATTTTAGACACTCTACTCAAGGAGAGACTTCAACAACAACAAAAAAAGAAGAGAGAAAGAAACTAATATCTACGAAGTGTCTACTATGCATTAAGTGTTTTAACTATGTTATCTCATTTATTCTGCACAAAAGCTCTATGATATAAGCCAGAGTCTCTCATTTTGACAGGTTGCAAAACTGAAAATGTGAGAGAGTAAGAAACTTCCTCAAGTTCACCCAGTAAGGTCATCGAGCTAAGCTTCAACCATGGGTCTATTTGACAATGAAATCCATGCTTTTCTCATTAGATTACCTTTTATAAAATAGAAAAATTATGAAAGTTTTCTGTATGACAGCCCATCCTATGCATCTATGGACTTGAATATAAAATAGAATACTGTTAAGTCACTATTCTTATTCTTCTGTTAATCTGTTACTGGAAATAATTTGATACAAAAGACCATTTTGCCTTTTTTTGGGAAAATTCTGTCTAACTACAGAAAATATTGCACCATTACCTAGTAAATTGCCTTCTTACATACCATAGTTTATCATCTGCAGATACTGTCAGGGTCTGATGTTTGAGTCATTATGCTTATGGGATTTAATTTTTAATGATGCAAAAATTATGCACAGTATACCATCATTTCTCTCTCCAAACCAGAATCTGATAGCTAATAATTGCTCCTTACTTAGTTTGCTAACGCTTCATGATATTAATTAGATTGCAACCGGAATCAGAAAAGTGACTCTCTGAAAATGGCCTTTACGGATTCTGAGCTCATTTTCTTCCAATAACTTCAAGATTAAAATTTTTGGGTACACATCAAAAAATTTTTTCCTGGCAAACTCTTTTACAAATGAGACATAAGGTCTGGGAAAACTGGCTGGTGACCTTTTTTGCTTCATGCGAGTGCAGAGAATTCTGTAGCTTTAATCGTTGCATGATACTAGCTACTGCAACAATCAGCCACCAAATGAATGGCTTACTGAGAGAGAGAGAGAAACCTCTATTTATTCATGTGCCAATCCCACACAGGTGTTCCCATCAATGGATGACTTTCTTCCACATGGTTATTTTCTTCCACATGGTGACTTAGACCCAGGTTTCTTTCAACGGATGGTACTGCTGTTCCCTAAGGCCTAAGAATTCTCTGCCTCCAGGAGTGTGTGTAGAATGTTCAAAAGAAACATACACATAAAATTAATATCTACAGTATGTATAAATAAATAAGAGTAAATATCTATTTCACAAGGTGATTGTGAAAATTAGTCATATGCATTTTTCTTTTGTATCAACATAAATATAATTTTAATGTTCATAAGACACTTGTGAGTAGATATTATTATTTACATTTTACAGCTAAAGAAACTTAGCCAAAGTGAAGTACTTAAACTTGTCTAAAATCACTGCTTTATTTTCTTGTGGCTGCTGTAACAGTATCACCGGGCTAAAATCAAAATAATGGCAGGTCATACTTTTTTTCCAAGAGTTCTAGGAGAGAACCCAATCCTTATGTCTTACAGTAACTGGTGGCTGCCAGCACTCCTTGGTTTTGAGGTCAGATCACTCCAAATCTTGTCCTGTCTTCACATTGCCTTGTTCTCTGTGCCTGTGTTAAATTTTCTTCTAACACCCTCTTTTTTTTTTTTTTTTTTTTTGATTTATTGTAGAGATGAGGTCTTGCCAAGTTGCCCAGGCGGGTCTCGAACCCACGGGCTCAGGCAATCCACTCACCTCAGCCTCCCAAAGGCGCAGGATTACAGGCTGAGCCACTGAGCCCGGCTCTAACACCCTCTTAAAAGGATATATGCGATGACATTAGGGTCCACCCTCTTAATTCAGGATGATCTCAAGATTCTTTTTTTTTTTATTTTTATTGATTTATTTTTTATTTTATTTTATTTTTTTTGAGTTGGAGTCTCACTCTGTCACCCAGACTGGAGTGCAGTGGCCGCTCCCGGCCACCGCAGCCTCGACCTGCTGGGCTCCGGCGATCCTTCTGCCTTAGCTTTCCAAGTAGCTGGAACTACAGGCGTGCGCTACCACACCCAGCTAATTTTTTTGATTTATTGTAGAGATGAGGTCTCGCCAAGTTGCCCAGGCAGGTCTCAAACCCGCGGGCTCAGGCAATCCTCTCACCTCAGCCTCCCAAAGTGCTGGGATTACAGGCTGAGCCACCGAGCCCAGCTGATCTCAAGATTCTTAACTTAATCATATCACAAAGATGCTCTTTTATAGTTTCCAGGGAATAGGACATGGATATATCTCCCTTTAGGGATCCACTTCATAGCCTACCACAATCATCCAGTTGCAAAGTGCAGGTCTGAGAATTGAAACCAAGAAGCTGCTCCAAGATCCAGAATCTTAGCCATTTTGCTAAATGGAGTTTTCTTTAGCCATGCACCGATTCAGCTACCACAGAGCAACAGTCATGTAACTATTTGCTAAACAGAAAATTAATGGCAAAATAGAAATGCAGGCCTCTCCATCCCCACACATGTCTGGGTCAAATGTTTTATCTATAATATGAGAATATTGTTAGATCTATAATATTAGAGAGTTAGTATTACAGTGCTATGTTCCATGACATAAACCCAAAGTAAGAAGCAAACCTTTTTGTCTCCTTTTGTCCTTAAATGGAGTAGTGAATTGACTAAAGGATGAACAAAGGGAAGATGTAGAAAAACAGCAAAAGATGAACAATCCAGAAACTACATAATCTTGACTTGAGAGCAGATTTATTTTCCTTAAATTATGCTCTCCAGAAAAAGAATCATCACTATCTTGAAAGCCAGAAAAAATAAAGAGCAAAGTTTTTGTCAAGTTACCCTAGAGGAGAAACTACAGTGTGTGTGAGATTGCGTGTACACATGCCTCTAAGAAAATAGATATGTATTTTCTTTTCTTCTTTTTTTTGAGTAGGAGTCTCACTCTGTCATCCAGACTGGAGTGCAGTGGCATGCTCCCGGCCACTGCAACCTTGACCTGCTGGGCTCCAGTGATGCTTCTGCCTTAGCCTTCCAAGTAGCCGGAACTGCAGGTGCATGCTACCATGCCCAGCTAATTTTTTATTTATTGTAGAGATGAGGTCTCGCCAAGTTGCCCAGGTGGGTCTCGAACCCACAGGCTCAGGCAATCCACTCGCCTCAGCCTCCCAAAGTGCTGGGATTATAGGCTGAGCCACCGAACTCGGCCTGTATTTTCTTAATTGGAAAAAGAAAAGTATATTTATATACCTTAAAATTATGTATGTTCTTACAACTACATGTGAACCTACTAATTATCTCAAAATAATTACAAATCTATTTTTCAAAATGTATGTGTGTGGACAAAGGGAAGAAACATAGAAAATTAAAAGTTTACAGCTAAGCGCAGTGGCTCATGCCTATAATCCTACTACTTTGGGAGGTCAAGGCGAGAGGATTACTTGAGCTGATGAGTTCAAGACATAGTGAGGCCTCACCTCTCCAAAAAAATTTTTTAAATTAGCCACGCATGGTGGTACCCACCTGTAGTCCTAGCTACTCAGGAGGCTGAGGCAGAAGGCTCGCCTAAGCCCAGGAAGTCAAGGCTGTGGTAAGCTGTGATCGTGCCACTGCACTCCAGCCTGGGTGACAGAGTGAGACTCCAACTCAAAAAAAAGTGATAAGGTTGTGAGTGATTTTAGTTTAACTCTGAAATTATCATCCTAATGTTATTTATACAATAAAAATGCATAAAAATTTTAATATTGAAGGATTGGTACAATAAAAATATATTAAAATATGTGGGGTTTTTTTTGAGTCAAAGTCTCACTCTGTTGCTCAGGCTGGAGTGCAGTGGCATGCTCACTGCCACAGCAGCCTTGACCTGCTAGGCTCAGGTGATCCTTCCGCCTCAGCCTTCCAAGTAGCTGGAACCACAGGTGTGCACCACCACACCCAGCTAATTTTTTGATTTATTGTAGAGACGAGGTCTCACCAAGTTGCCTAGACTGGACTCAGGTAATTCTCTCACCTCAGCCTCCCAAAGTGCTGGGATTACAGGATTGAGCCACTGCACTTGGCCAAAAAAAAAAAAAAATGTTTTCATATTGAACAGCAGAGATTGAGCTTTAATCTCCCACTGGTGAGTTGCCCTTTTCTTCCATATACTGTGGAGACATGATTTCAGGGCAACAGTTTTATTACCTAATCCACCTGGACTTCAACACCACAGAGTCAACGTGGGGCCTTCAAGAGGGGTCTACCCTGGGTCCCATGCTTAAAGGCCACCACTCCAGAGTCTTCCCCCTGCCACAAGACTTTCCATGGGATGAGAATTCTGCATGGCCGAGAGGACATGTCTACCCAGAACTCTTACCCTCTCTCTTCTAGACAACATTAAGGTTCCAGAGACCCTAGAACCTTCTGCCCAAATTGCTCCAGAACTGCTTCAAGATCTTATATGATCTTCCCCAGGTCTGTCCTCCAGAGAAAAAAACTGTACCACCAGGGTGTACAATCCCAGGTGTGTGAGGGTGAAGAGAGAAAGGTAACTGTTTGTGAAGCTTTGACGCATAGCCTGGGATGGATTCATGTGTGCCTGTGAGGTCCCTTGCACGATACATGCATGAGAGTGAGAAAGGAAAAGGGGTGAGCTGCAGTCCAGGAACTAGGACCTATCCTCCTTGGACCACACACTCCGTAGTGGAGCTCCCTGGAGTCCAAGAAGTCTTATCTTGAGCCTTGTCTTCCAGGTCATTATGAAGGCACATTTATAAAACAGAATGATAGAACATATTTAATAGTTTGCTATCTTGATTTACAAATCTAAATATTTAAACCGTATGGTCTCCATGCCTCTATTTGTACTCACAAATATGCGGGAAAGAGCGCCAGACCAGAGAGGACAAGAGTAGAAGGGAACTTTTCTTCTCTCACATAGCTCATAGTCACTTTTTTTCTGCTCATAAGTCTTCAGAGAAATAACCTGAATTCCTTGAATGTCTCTATCAAATGATTTCCCAAAGATGAAAATGAATTTCACTGCTGACTACATTTTGATATTTTCCTAGAGCAAGTAAACATTGAATTACCCACCCCACATCTTCCAAAGTATGGTGAAAGGGCTTGATAAACCACACTGAAGCGCTCCCAGGTCTCTTTGGTACCCATGCCTTTCAGTGTACTGTATCCCAGGACCATGGTGCACTGCTCATGTCAGCAGCTTCTTAGACTACAAAGTGTCATTGTAGCTACATTGCCTCTGGGGCATTGAGGTTCAGGTGAATTAAATAGTAAAACCACTGCTCTGAAATCATATTTTCCGGCAGTTAATTTCCAAGGTGCATTTTTTAGTAGTTCTAGGCAACTTGGAAATAGGAAAAACCATGAGTTTTCCAGTGAGATAGATCTAGAGTTGAAGTTTAATTCTGAGACATTAGAACCCTACTCATGTACACCAACCTCTCTGAGCCTCAGATTCCTCGCCTGTAAAATAATGCAGCCTAGTTTATCAGACGATTATAAAGGTCAAAAAAAAGATATAGAGCCTACCTACAAAGCCTCTGGCACATACCATGTTCATTCTCACTTTTCTCTTTTTTCTCTATTGAGGCTGTCTCTGATTGTTACCTGGATTCTCTCTCTCTCCCTTTGACAAAATGACTTTAATTCTTCAATCTGCAACTAGGACTTTTTCATGATAAGCAGCCAGCATCCTGAATACTTCTGTCTTCTGACCTCTTTTGCATCCCATTGCTTTTTTCCGATTCCCTCTCTGATTCATATCTACCCTCCCACAAAGAGTCAGCAAACAAGAGAGGAAGAATAAGGAATGGGAGGAAAGATCACTCTCACTGCCACATTCAACCTGCCATTGAGAGTTTTTGATGACCCCTCAGATCAATACCAGTGTCCACCCTCCCTGAATCTGGCGCATGCTTGCAAATTCACATCTAATAGGAGCTTTGTACATAGTATTATCCTTGAACCAAGATAATTTGCATAACAATTACAGCTACCAGGAGACACACAACTCTGAAACAGGCACCATTTGCAAATCTTCGCAATGGAGAATCACTTTTACAGTTGCTGGAAAGGAGAAGATGGGGGAGTTGGTCATTTACCATAATGACTTTTTCATGATAAGCAGCCAGCATCTATGTTATTTCCAAAGGCAGTGAACAGGTTCAAAGTCTTACATTATTGGACTTTAATTAGGAGTCTAGTTTGCATACATTTTAAATGTTAATCACTGTTCAGTGAGCTGGTCAGCTCAGGTCACCCACAACCTACTCTCTCCAAAAGGAACATATCCTCTTTTCATTTTTGTTGAGATGTGAAATACTGTGGGGCAGTGGCCCAAGATCCTGTTTCTCAAAAGAAAATGACAAAGGACCAGGCTCGGTAGCTCAGCCTGTAATCTCAGCACTTTGGGAGGCCAAGGCGAGTGGATTGCCGGACCCCGCGGGTTCAAGATCAGCCTGGGCAACTTGGCAAGACCTCGTCTCTACAGTAAATAAAAAATTAGCTGGGCATGGTAGCACATGCTTGCAGTTCCAGCTACTTGGAAGGCTGAAGTGGAAGGATCACCAAAGTCCAGTGGGTTGACGCTGAGGTGGCTGTGAGTGTGCCACTGCACTCCAGCCTGGGCGACAGAGTGAGAATCCAAATTAAAAAAAGAAAAAAGAAAATGGCAAAGGACAGGCAGAGTTCAGAATGATGACACAGAATCGTGGGATTTGCAGATCTCACCACACTTAGCTGAATTCTTATAACATTCCTCCCTACCCCTAAAATGTGGTATGATGTCTATTCCCAATAAATGTCATTGATTTTGAAGACTACTGGGAGCCTCTGCACATAATCTGAGGGACAGTGACAAATACAGAAGCAGAGGAAATATTTTTTGGCCTAAAATCAGTCTGAGCTAGCTTTGAGCAAGTTGTTCCTTCTAGATTTGAGAGGGAACTCTGGACCTGATCCATGGCCCAATTGTCTCCTGGCAAAATGATAAAACCAAAGACAAATGCAACAACTGTATTTTCTTTGATAAAATTGTTCATTATTGGGGGGTGGAATCAGCAGTTGAAAGAAACTGCCAGGGGAAGGAGGGGCACATCTCATCCACAAGGGTACCTGCATAATCAACGTTTGTATACCTAACCCTGAATTGTGTCCCATATCCTTATAATAATAACAATAATAAAATTAATTGTCCATTATTATAAAATTATATCCTTCTTTCTCTTCTGATATTAAAATGCCTTTTCTTTTATAAAATCAGTTCTTAGTAGATGGTACTCACGCATTGCTTATTTTTGAATAAATCCTTGCTTGGTAAAATTGAAATGTTGGTGGTTTTCCTAACTTAAGGGAAAAGAGATTCCTAGTAGGTTGGTAAAATTCTCAAATCAGGAAAATGCTGAATTAGTACACTCCTAGTTCCACTGTTCATCAGGCAAGAAACCACGCTGCACAGGTCTGCTAAAGACCAGCACCCTGGCTTTGACCCTGCAGTTTTATGATCTTTCATTTCTGTCCAAGACAACAGCTAGAAGTCAATATTTCTCCACCTCCTGGCTCTCCTTCTGATGAGAAAGGACAAACACTTGAAAAAAATGCATGCAAGGTGCTTGAAGACAGAAATTATTTCCTCAAAGCATTTTAATCATGCTGTTGAAAACCACTTCCTCCATTGGCCTAATCACATAAATCATAGCAAAAGGTTAAAGACAAAGTTCAATTGTACCAAATTACTTGTGAAGGTTTCTCAGAAATGGATTGCTTTCTATTAAAAAGTGAAGTCATTCTGCTACCCATTGGTATGTACAGGTAGACTCTGGATTGTAACATTATACAGATAATGTTCATTTTTAATTTCTATCTCAATTTTGGCTCAAACCTAAATGTTGGGCACAACTTTCAGGAAGTGTAATTACATTTCATCAGCACCAGGGGCCAGTAGCCAGAGTTTGTAAAGGGAAAATGATGCTAATATGATCTAATTCCATTACTTCCTCCTGGATAAACTATTAAATACTATCCGAAACAGTTTTCTCCTTCATCATTCGGGTTTTTCAGGTACTAAGCATTGTGAATAGAAACATTCCTCAGAAATATGAAAGATTTATTTAATAAATGCAGTACATTAGTTAGTGGATATATTGCAACGATTCTTAAATATGAACTTTGGAAGGATGGTGAAATAGAAAGAGTGCCGACCTTGGGAGTCAGGAGACCAAGGGTCTATCTGACCTGTGGTGCAGCAGCTTAGGTGAGTCACCTGATTCCCCTGAGTCTCACTTTCTTTCTAAAAGCATTACAAAAAATTTTTTTCAACAAATTTAGTTAAAAGATCAAATTGGCTTTTATTAGTGATCCGTGAGTTGCGCAGCATCTCATCTAAACATTTTTAAAAGACACTCCATTTGGCCATGGTAGAACAGTACATTTCTATAAAAGTAGCTAGAACAAGAACAAGGAAACAGCATAAGAATAATTTTTTTTAAAAGCAGATTGGTTAACATCAGGTTACTTTCCTTGTAAAGGTTAAAGCAGAGGGAACTTCTTTATCATTCTAGCTAAACCTGACCTATTGGAGAATTTAGCTGTCATCTCTCTCTCCTGAGTTTTTCTCTTTTAAGTTTTAAAACAAATTTTATTAGAGAAAGGAGAGAGGAAGGAAAGAGAGACATGCCAGAGCTGGCATGATTTTTTTCAGACGGTCAGATAAACAAGTTAGTTTTGGTTTGGTGACATAGAACTTTAGCATGAGTGACTCCATTTTGGTTTGATCTGTTCCATTGGGGGCTAAACAATGGCCTCCAATAAATTTTATTTCACAAAGTATGTGTTTGGCCTGAAATACATGGTTCTGTTTATTAAGCATTTATTTTACTCCAAGTATTGTACAAAGTATATTATATTTCATTTAATTCCTACAATAATGCTATGAGGTGAGTAATGTTATTAGTTCCACTTTACAGATGAAGAGACTGAGTCTTAGAGAGGTTAAGTGGAACAGAACTAGAAAATGGGAGGTCAGTCTTAAACCCAAGTCTAGCTAACTCTAAACCTACTGTTCCTCTTACTGTAAGTTTCTATCTTTTCCCAAGAAACAAGTGCTTAACTTGAACTAATCTGGGTTGTGCAAAATGGTAAAAAAACAAACAAAAAAACCTCACACACAAACACCTCAGAATCCTCTTCCCTCCTCTTTCAGTGACACTTGGTCTTCTTTTTTTTGAGTTGGAGTCTCATTCCGTCACCCAGGCTGGAGAGCAGTGGCACACTTCCAGCCACCCCGTTGTCAACCTTCTGGGCCCCAGAGACCCTTCCACCTGAGCCTTCCAAGTAACCGGAACTACAGGTGCATACTACCACACCCAGCTAATTTTTTGATTTATTGTAGAGATGAGGTCTTGCCAAGTTGCCCGGGCAGCTCTTGAAACCACGAGCTCAGGCAATCCACTCACCTTGGCCTCCCAAAGTGCTGGGATTACAGGCTGAGCCACCAAGCCTGGCCAACACTTGTTCTTCTACAAATAGTGCTTTACTTTGGTGTTCTAATCCAGGAGTAGCCCTGTGAAAGTAATGTTGGGACAAGTAAACAGGAAGATAAAGTGCCCCAAAAGGCTAAAAGGGAGCTCTTACTGAGTGGGCCAGAAACAGAGAAGATCTTCATTATCAGCCAACAAATCAGCAAAGGTCTACTTCATACACTTCTACAGTTAAAAAGCCTGAGATGTATGTAGTCCTTGGCATAAAATGTGGCTGAGAAGAAGGAAAGGGAAATGGAATGAGACCCCACTATGAGGCACCTTCACACACTACTGTATGTATATACTATGTCATTCTTCTCAGGAATCCTACCAAAATACAGATTTTCATACTATTTTACAGAAAGAAACAGACTCCAAGAGTTGGGATTCAAAATCAGAATCTTTTCTGGTCTGCTTCTAAGCTCCACCATTTCTGTTCCTGGGCTTCTATTCTTACAGGGCTTGAGGAAATTTGAGAAGTTGATCCAATCTCCTTATTTTACATCTAGGTGACTTGTTCAAGGTCCACCAATCCATAGCGGAAGCAGACCTAGAATCCAGGTCTCCAAATTTATCCAGGCCCCTTCATGTGACATCACTCTATTCTTCTAAAAAAAAAAAAATACACTTAAGCTGTTTTGGGTCAGCATATTTGCCCCTTTCCCCAAAGCACATCCACAGTTTTTGTGAGTTAAACAGTTATGCTCTTCAGGTGCCCTTCTATTTGTGTGTTTCTTGTTGGTTAATGGATGGGTTTCCCTTTTCAGTGGCACTGCAATTTGAATCTCAGCTCCTTAAAAACATAAAAGAAAAGGGCGACACCTTTGGGTCTCCTCCCGCTGTGGGAGCTTTTCTGTCCTCTCAATAAATCCTGCTTAAAAAAAAAATAAAAATAAGAGAAAAATTAGCATCTGTTTATTCAGCATCAACTAAATGGCACATGCTTTACAAATATTTTCTCTTATCCTAACAACCCTGCACCAAAGATATTAATTGGTCCATTTTACAGGTGAGGGCATAGTCTCAGAGATGTTAAACAATTTGCCCAAGATCACAAAGCTAGGCACTCTCTCAACGTCCTAGCGTTCTAAGCCCTGCAGCCTATGACCCAGCCCTTGGAGCAAGCATGTTAACTGTTTACATTCTCCCTGTCACTAAAAGGATCACTCATTTCAGGGACATAAGATATAAATTAGTTTACAGAAATATTCAAATCAAAGCCGCTTGGATTTGACAAGAAAGATCATATCAAAAAAGGAAAGAGGTGAGATATTTCTCATTGAGTCCCTTAGCTGACATACACATTAGTATTCCCTTATTCGTGGTTTCACTCTCCATGGTTTCAGTTACCCAAGATCAACCACAATCTGAAAGTAGCTGAGTTACAGTACAAATAAGATATGTTAAAGCTGGGTGCAATGGTTCACACTTGTCATCCCCACACTTTGGAAGGCTGAGGCAAGAAAATTGCTTGAGAAAGGAGTTTGAGACCAGCCTAGGCAACATAGCAAGATTTGGTCTCTAGAAAAAATCAAAAGTTAGCTGGCTATGGGGGCACACACCTGTAGTCCCAGCTACTCGAGAGGCTGAAGAGGGAGGATCCCTTGAGCCCAGGAGTTCAAAGCTGCAGTGAGCCATGATCAGGCCACTGCATCACAGCCTGGGTGACATAATGAGGCTCCGACTCAAAAAAAAAAAAAAGATGTTGAGAGACCACATACACATGCTTTTATTACCATATATCTTTATAACTCATATTTTATTGTTGTTGATCTCTTCCTATGCAAAATGTATAAATTTAAACTTTATCATACATATGAATATACTATGGGAAAAAACATGGTATCTATAGGGCTCACTACTGTCTATGGTTTCAGGCATCCACCGGGGTGAGTTGCTATTTAGAAACAGGAAGGTTTCCGGGCAGTTGTGATTCTGCGACAAGCAAAGCTCAGCTATCAAAATATGTTTTTAATATCTTCTCATTTCATCTCAATTGAAAAATGAGAATTGTGTTTACAAAAACTTTCAGTTAATGACTGAGACATCACACTTCTATGATTTTAGACAATGATTTCTTTCATTCTTTGTGGCTTTGAGCAATGAGCTTCCTCATCTGTGTTGCATTTCAAATAGTACACAATATAGCAGCTAATTTATTACATTTTTATTACAAATTAGGATATGGAGTAAAAAATAAATCAACCCATCTATCTGTCTTAGATTAGTTGTCAGAATTCAAAAGCTGAACGTGTTTCATGTAGCTTATTTTCACACCTGACCTCACTGCCAGCTTTTCCTTCCCTACTTTGCACCATTATCCCACGATACATCCAGAGTGTCCTCTGTGGCCAGTGTCCACTAAGATGCTGAGTAAACTTTCCACGTGAGAATCTTGACTTCGTCTCTCAGGGTGTACGTGATGGTTAATTTTTGGTGTCCATTTAACTGGAATGAAGGATATCCAGTGGCTGGTGAAACATTGTTTCAGGGTGGGAAGGTGAGGGTATTTCCAGGGAAGATTGACAGCACGTCAGGACTAAGAAGGAAGAAGCCGTCCCTGTCTCCCACCATCCAATGTGAGCAGGTACAAGCAAGTTGGCTGCATGCCTGGCTGAAACAAATGGGAAGAAGAAAGGGGAGTCACTCTCTGTTTTCTTTCTCCCCTCCAGAGGGGAACGCTTTTTCTCCTCTTGCCTTTGGACATCAGATTCCAGGTTCTTTTGACTCCAGGACTTGCACCAGTAGCCTCCCAGGGGCTCCCCAGCCTGCAATCCAGCCTGGTTCTGAGGCTTCAAACTTACTAGCCATGCCACCGATTTCTCTTCTCCAATTCCTCTTAATAGATCCCCTTCCATATGTCTTACTGGTTCTGTCTTTCTGGAGGACCCTGACTAATACAATATGCTTCATTTTTCCCATTTCAGAGAGAAAATGCATAAATCAGAGTTTCTTTAATTTCCCCCACGTTCTCACTCAACAATGAATATTCATAAAATATCTACAATGTGTGAGCAACCACATTAAGAATTGTGAATCATATTAAGATGCAAAAAGGGCAAAGCTTTGTCCTCATAGGGCTTAGAATCTACCAGCCAGTCCTTCTAGATGACCTATCTCTAGCTTACCTGTAATTCTCCTACAAAGATATGAAAATACTCTTATTATTCTAAAAAAGAGATTCTTCATTTTATAAAAAGATCTGCTTCACATTTCCTAAAAGTACATTGGCTCATTTAAAAGTACACCGGCTCATTTGTTACTTTAACAATAATAGAAACCGTTTGGTAGTTGTTTTTCTCTGTTTTACAAAAGTAGATATTAATTTTTTATGATATAAGTTTTTGAATGTTATTTGTTGATAGGCAAAAAAAAAATGGCCTTGAAAATAGGCAGTTTATGTATTGTGAACTTTTGTTAAATGTCATCAAGAATGATCATCCACTTTTCTTTTGCTCATAGCCTCTCTCTTTTTAATATGCTTTTAAAATATTTGTTAAAATGCGTGTTTGCTTTATAGACTATCAATTTAATGTGGCCATTTCTATATAAGCTATAAAAACTACAAAACTATTATCACAATCAATATGATATCAAGAAACAAAAATGAGATCTAATTACACTTTACTGTAGTTGTATATCCCTTAATAACACTCATAAGTTACCAGTTACATAATTAAATGCCAGAGGTGTTATCAAAGATACATTTTAAGGTCTAATTAACTGATAATAATTATGGTTCAATGCTAAGTCTACATGATAATTAGCAAGACATTAGCAGAGAAAGTCTGCTAATCTGAAAATTATAAAGCTATTTTCCACCTGTTGCAGCATGGATGAAATTCTGTCTCCAAAGAAAGTGCTTCAGCGTCTCAGGGTAGATTCAAAGAAAAGATGAAGTTTTAGTGCGCCTGGAATAAAATAATAGCCATAGCTCCTAGACTCTTTTCTTCAATTTTAAATGTGATAGAATACATGTAACATAAAATTTACCATCTATACATTTTTAAGTGTACAGTTTGGTGGCATTAAGTACATTCACACTGTTGTACAACTAATGTCCAGAAAGTTTTCATCATGCAAAACTGAAATTCTACATTCATTAAACAACTAAATTTTTCTTCCCCCTAGTCCTTCAAAACCCCATTCTATCTTCTGTTTCTGTGAATTTGACTACCCTAGGTAACTTATAAAAGTAGAATCATATGGTGTTTGTCTTTTTGTGACTAGCTTACTTCATTTAACATAATGTCATAAAGGCACATTCCCATGGGAGCATGTGTCAGGATTTTCTTCCTTTTTGTGGTATTCCATTGTGTCCACATACCATATTTTGTTTATCCATTTATCCATCAATGGGCATTTGGGTTTCTTTCCTATCTTGGCTTCTGAATAATGTTGCTATCAATATGGATGCACACCTGGAATCATTTCTGGATTTGACATAAATAAGCACATTTCATGGGTCAAAAGTTTGACCTTAAGTTTAACTTTCAGTAACCTCACTTGGCAATGTAGCCCCCTTTGATTGGTGAATCAGCTTTCTCCTTGAGATCGTTGTGCTTCCTTCTAGGAGGGAGGTTGGAAAACATCTAATGTTTACCATGCCCAATATATCAGGCTCTGGTGAAGATTGCTTTTGCTTTCTATTTTTAACAACTCTTTGAAGTAGTCATTAATCTCTCCGTTTTACAGATGAGGGAACTGGAGCTATGAGTTTAATAATTTGCTCACGGTCTCAAAATAATAAACAATGAAATTGGGCTAAAATCCAAGTCTTTTGGGCTCTGAATCCCATGAACCTTTTCCCACTACATAGATAACCAATGGCAACAACTCTTCCCACTTGCATTCATCAATTCAAGTCACCTGTTTGAGGGGGGTCATTCTGCATGTCAGATGGTTCTTCCTGTCGTCTGGACTGCCCCTCTCACTCACTGGGTCAACCTTGTTATGTACCTAGTCCCATCCTAGGCACAATGGGATACTGAGGTGTAAGACAAGGCCCCACCTGTGAGAAATGTGAAAGAATGTTGAGGGAGTAAGTCTCTGCACGAACATTAGAGTGAAGTCGGGAGACATGGATTCTGATTACAATGCCATCAACTGTGGATCTTCTGCTAGACACTTCACCTCTCGGTCTCTATTTATGAATCTGGAAAATGAGGGCATTAGATTGATTTCCCTCAGACTCTAAATTTCTGATCTGTTATTGCATACATATAAACAGAGGTAAGGATTACTGTTGACTTCAGGCAAAACGTTTACGTCCTTGGTGGCTTAGTGTTGTCATTCATAAAACGAAGGTGAATATTTGCCTTGCAAGATTTGGGGGGAAATGAGATGCAATATTTCCAAAAGAGTGTCAAGGACATGCCTTAGTACAATAAATGGTAGCTAGGATTACTATAGATCTATATTGAATACTGATAAAAATCAACAGTAAAGTTGCAGGGAAATGACAGTGGTGTAACAAAGCACTTAAGGTATAGTTTCAGGACTTTTGCTTCCCCTCTTAGACAAAAATAGCCTGTTAGTTGCTGGGGGCCAGCCCCTGCAGGATTTAAGTGTCCCTGGAAAGATGTGGCGGAGTCGGCAATTAGTCTGGAGAGATAAAGAGAAAGAAAGAGAAAGGGGAGAAAGAAAGAGACTAGACTCTGTCTAGTGCAGAAGCCCTTTTATTGAGAAATACAGAGGGTTTTTATCCCCTAATTTTGCACAGACTCACATGTCTTCTATGTGAACACAAAGCCAGGTGCATGGGGGCATCCCCCGCCCACCAGATGTTTCTTCAAGCATGAGGAAGAACAAACCCAAAATTGTCTTTCCTTTCCTTATGCTTGGCTAATGTCCCTCAGAAGTAGTAATACAATTTCTAAAAATATTATACCATTTTATCAATGGTAATCTATATATTTATTTTACTCTACACACTTTACCTATGACGAACTTTCCTAATGATTAACAATCTATTCCTATACTTTATTCTAACACACACAATGGAACTTAAACAAAATGACTAGAACCAGTTTTGCATAATGTGGCCCAGTCCAAAGGTCCTGCTGGGCTCTCAGCACTAGGGCTCTTTGATGTGGTCCTGGCTTGAACCAGGACCTGTCTGGAAGCCTAAACCACAGTCAAAGGGAAATGGGAACAATGAGTTTCTAATATTAGCTTGCGTTCGTCCCAGTCTCAGAGTTTTCATGCTTGAGCTAACAGGAGGCTTTATTGCCAAGAAAAGGGAGAGGTAATGGGGTCAACAGCTCCTGAACACATCCTAGTGGTCTCGGGATCAATGGTCCTTCCTGATCCCTAACGCTCAGTGGGCCTCCATCGCCGGCTCCCAACAGTTAGTAGGTTCCATCTGGGTTACTATTCTGACTCCTTCTGGGAGAACTGGAAAATAAGCCAGTCTTGAAGTTCTGTTTTTCCGTCTGCCAAGAAAGCCCCCAAAGATTTCATAGACATCCTGGTAGCTAGGGAATAACAGAGTTTTATCCAATTGTAGAGTGGGAAGAGGCCTTGAAAATCATAACGTTCTGTAGTCTGCAAACCTAGCTGAACAACTGAATTATGGCTTCAGTTTCATCTTGCTTCCTCCTCATACCAAGTGACAACCATACTTACGAAGTTATTTATGAGCATTTCCACTTCTGGGTATCTACCCAAAAGAATTGACAAAAGAACTTGAACAGATATTTGCACACCCATTATTCACAATATCCAAAAGGTGGAAACCATCCAAGTGTCCACTGACCAATGAATAGATAAACAAATATTGTATATACACACAACAAAATGTTATTCAGCTTTACGATGAAAGGAAATTCTGACCCATGCTACAACACAGAGGAACCTTGAGGACATTGTGCTCAGAGAAATAAGCCAATCACAATAGGACAAATTTTGTGATTCCACTTATATGAGGTACATAGAATAAGCAAGTTCATCAAGACAGAATGTAATATGGTATTTGTCAGAGGCTAGGGGAGGAAGGAATGGAGAGTTATTGTTTGATGAGCATGGGGTTTCAGTTATAGAAGACGAAAACACTGAAAACAGATAGTGATGATGGTTCCACAACAATGTGAATGTGTTTAATGCTACCGAACTATACATTTTAAATGACTCAAATAGTAAATTTTATGTTATGCACATTTTACCAAAAAGGAATTTAAAATTTCTTTTTTAAAACTAGAAGCAGTAGGGAAAAAAAAAACCACTCTTCTGGCTGGAGGAATGAAGAGATTTGTTTAAGCATCCACCAACAACCAGGTTCTCATCTAAGCACTGGGGAGATGATTCCTTCCTTCCAAAAGCCATGCACCTTCTTGAGAGAGGGAAGGGATCCGTGAATCACACCTGCAATGGGGTAACTACTCTAAAAACACCTGCAAAAGGTTTCTGTAGAGTCAGAAAAGGGAGCGATCAGTGCTTCCAGGGAAGGCTGGAGACGGGAGTTTCAGGAACAATTGAAGGCTTCTCGGAGAAGGAAGTTATACAGACACCACTGAGTCTCCTGCAGAGGGGTAACCCACTCCACTCCTCCCCACCTGCTCCAAGCCCCAGCTGCTGCACTGTCTCCCGTGCTTCCAGGTCCTTTCTTTTGTGTCCTGAAGTCCCAGGTTGAACTCTGCCAGCACCAATTGACTGACGTTTTTACAGCAAGAGGTTAGGTCTTCTCAGTAAAGTCTTTTCTTCTGTCGAATACTTTGTGACTATTTTTTTCAGGTTTTTAAAAAATTATTATTCATATACCTGTTGTAGAAAAATGTTAAAGTATATGATAAAAAAAGAAGAAAAAATCGCCTACAATTCTACCACCCGCTCCACAAACAGTACACACACACACACACACACACACACACACAACGTGCACACGCATGCACACTTTTTTACATTAATAGGGTAACACTATACATAACCACTTTGTGATCACTTTTCCCATGGTACTCTGTTTTATCTTGAGTGCTGACTCCTCTAGATGAAGAGATGGAAGCCAGATTCGAAGGTTCACCATAACCCAAATACACACACATGCAATTCTCTTTTTATTTTTTCATTGTATTTCGGGTGCACAACATAATATTTCAAACACATAAACAGTGAAATGATCACTACAAATTAAAATACCCAGTCCTATCCAGAGGTATCCCTTTTGTGCTTGTGTGGTAAGATCACCTTAAATCTACTCTCTTAACAAATTTTCAGTATACAATACAATGTTATTATCTATAGTCCTTTGGCCGGGTGCAGTGGCTCAAGCCTTTAATCCCAGCACTTTGAGAGGCCGAGGTGACAGGATTGCCTGAGCTCAGGGGTTCGAGACCAGCCTGGGCAACTTGGTGAGACCTCATCTCTACAATAATTTTTTTTAAAAAGCTGAATGTGTTAACATGTGCCTGTAGTTCCAGCTACTAAGGCAGAGGTATAAAGATCACCTGAGCCCAGCAGGTAGAGGCTGCGGTGGCTGGGGCGTGCCACTGCTCTCTAGCCTGGGCAACAGAGTGAGACTCCAACTCAAAAAACAAAAAAACAAAAAACTATAGTCCTCTGGCTGCGCCTTAAATCTCTAGACTTATTCAATATTCTTTGGACGACTTCTTTCCATTTCCTCGCGCTCCTTCACCCTTGCTAACCATCTTTTTATTCTGTTTCTACTTATTTCAATTTTTTTTGAGATTCCACCTATAAGTGAGATCATACAGTATTTCTCTCTCACACATATGCAATTCTCATGCCTGGGTTTTCTAAAGGGCTTGCTTGATTCCTAGAGCGGTGTCTCAGTCCATTTTGGGTTACTGGGTAATTTTTTTTTAAAGTTCATTCGGTTCACAATTCTGACAGCTGTAAATTTAAGCTGGAGCATCTGCATCTGGTGAGGGCCTCAGGCTACTTGCACTCACAAAGTGAAGGGAAGCTGGCCTATGCAGAGATCACATGGCGAGAGTAAAGGAGAGAAAGGCCCAGGCTCTTTTTAACAATCATGGCTCTCTAGGCTGGAACTAGTAGAGTGAGAACTCACTCACACCCCACCCCCGCCAGGAAGGGCATAAATGTATTCATGAGGGCTCAGGCCCATATGACCCAAACACCATGCACTAGGCTCCACCTCCAACACTGGGGATGAACTTGCAACATGAGATTTGGTGGGGACAAACTATATCAAAACCCTATCAAGGAGTAAAGCAGGGACTGCTGATTGAAGGGACCGGGAGCTGAAACTGAGGGCAATGCAAGAAAAAGTGGCTTCCTGTCTCTCTTCTCCCTATGCCCACTCCCTTCCCTTCCCTCCCACTCACAGTTCTCCCTCCAAACACAGTGCACTAAAACTCCAACCCTTTGGAGTATGCCGAACCTGCCACAAATCAGGCACGGTGCCATCCCAGCAGATGGGCCAGAGAATAGGTAGTCAATGTTCATTTCCGTGGACAAATAGTATCGAACGTGGATGTTGAAAACAGGACTCCTAGGTAAGAATTTATCCTTCAACACTCAAATCAAGACCGACACAGTCAGAATTCTAGCTGAGGGACAAATTCACTGGGACCCAAGAGGAACAGCTGTCAAGTCTTGGGGAAAAATGCTTCCGTAGAGAGGGAAGGGCAGCAGTGAGGCCAGCGAGCTCTCTGGTGGGTTCCCTTGCACTCTGCAGAATCCTTCTTAAAGCCAAAACAAGCTTGCTCTGCCCAGCCGGCGCCTGGTTAAGCAGGCCATTAGAATGCAGAGCTTCACGCTGCAGGCTCTCCAGATACATAAAGAGTCCATAACATTTGGGCTGCAGCCCCAACTCATTATTTGCTATGAAAGTTTATGCAGCCACAAAATTAAATGGGAAAAGCACATTAGGAAGGGCTTGCAACCTTCTTAACTCATGCCTGACAACAGCAAAAGACCACAACATAGCTGTCAGCTTAGTCATCCTTCTTCTCACTTTAAGTCACAGCTAGTTCTTCAGGGGAAAGTTTCACAAGCTCCTCACACATCCCAGGGCCTGTCCCCTATGGCCTGGGATCTCTCAAGCGAGCCACTCTTGCCAGGAGGACACCACGAGGTCCTCTGCTCCACCTGTCACTTTGGAAAAGTCCCAGGGCTGGTTTTCACGGACCACTCCCCACCCTCCCCTCCATTTTAAATGATGGCTGTAAATCCCCATTCAGCCACAGATGGGGTCTTCTAAAAAGAGCTTTTCTTTTGCTAACTCATAGGTCAGAAAAGTATGACACAAAGGTCAAATCCAGCTGCCATCTGTTTGTTGTTTTTGCTGTTTTTAAAATAGTTGAATGGGAGCATAGTCTCACCTTTATGAATTGGCTATGGCTGCTTTCATCCTATCAGGATAGAGCTTGAAAAGTTGCAACAGAATCTGTATGGTCAATAAAGTTAAAAATACTTACTAATTGCCAGGTGTGGTGACTCATGCCTGCCATCCCAGCACTTTGAGGGGCAGAGGTGCGATGATTGCCTGAGCCCAGGGTTTGAGACCAGCCTAGGCAACTTGGCAAGACCTCGTCTCTACATTAAGAATCAAGAAATTAATGATCATGGTGGTACGTGTCTGTAGTTCCAGTTACTTGGAAGGCTGAGGCGAAAGGATCGCCTGAGCCCAGCAGGTCGAGGCTGCAGTGGCCATGAGCATGCCACTGCACTGCACTCCTGCCTGGGCAACAGAGTGAAACTCCAACTCAAAAAACAAACAAAAAAATACTAATCTTTACAGAAAAAACTTGCCAACTCCTCTACTAAGTCATGGTATATATCAGCTTTTGTTGTTGTTACATAAGAATTGCTAGTTTATTGCAGAAAAGACCTGAAAGGAGTGGTTATATGGGAGTGATTATGTGTAATTATTATTTTTTCACATATGTGTACTTTCTACAAATAGTATGAATTTTTTGTAATGGGGAAAATGATAATCTGCGAGACTGGTTGCAGATGTATAGATGATGCTTGTCTTAGTCCATTTGTGCTGCTATAACAAAATACTTAAGGCTGGATAATTTGTAAAGAACAGAAATTTATTTCTCTCAGTTCTGGAGGTTGGGTGCTAGCAGTTTTGCTGTCTGGTGAGGGTCTGGTCTCTGCTTACAGGTGGCACCCAGAACGCTGCATTCTCTGAAGGAAAGGAACATGGCAGAAGGTGAAAGAGCATGCCAACCAAACACTGCTTAAAGCCTCTTTTATAAGGGTCTTATTCCTGTTCGCAAGAGAGGAGCCCTCCTGACCTAATCCCCTCTTAAAGGTCCCACCTTTTGACACTATCATATTGGCCTTTAAGTTCCAACACCTGAATTTTGGAGGAGACATAAGCATTCCTCAGCAATGCTAAAACTAGACCAAATCTCTATTTTCTTCCATGGGTAAAAGTGAGCATCTGATGACACCAACTACAGGCTGTGCATTAGTCCAGGTCATTCAAGAAGCAGCTGGCAAAATTTAGGAGAACTTTATTAGGAGAAGTCCCTGAGATAGAAAATGAGGAGGAAGCCAGGAGAGGCCAGGAATGTAGTCAGACTCCAAGTGAAAGAGAAAGAGGAGGAAGAAAAATGGGGTGGAAGCATCTGAGAATGTAGTTCAGTTCTAAGCAGGGTTCAGCAAGGTTGACAGGGAGTTTTTGAGCCAAAGTCTCCAATTAGTGGAGTCCTGCCTCTACAAGGAATGGACCTGCTTATATATCCACTACACTCAGTTACTGACTGGCAGCAGCCTTGGGAAGTTGGCCCTGGAAAATTCAGGGATGGATTTCCTAGGCCAGCAGCTGGCCCCAAACAATTCCACCACCTACAGTTAGAGATCTGAGAGATGCATATTCATGATCACCTCAAAGAACAACCATAAAGAACACATACACACAAGTATGTGAATCTTTATGAAAAACCATTTTAAAACATCAACTCAGCACATACATGAGACTCTGAGAAGAAATAGATTTTTGGAGGCTAAATGGATCCTAGAGCTCATTATTTCAACCTCCTTATTTTATAGATAAGAAGAAGGCACTTCTATAGAAAGTGGTCCAATGTCCTATCTCTCAGCAGAGTCTATTTTATATTCTGAGCAACATTGATTTTTAGAGCTTGAGATACCTTGACAATGGCTAAATCCATAGAGTAAAGAGAAAGAGTGAAAAATGAGCCTCAAATGTTGGGAACACTCTTTAAGCCAGGCCCAGATTTATCAGTGATAAGATTTTCAGGCAGAAGTCAAATAAAAACTCCATCCTTTTTAAGACATATAATATATCAGACTAAGGCTGGATTTTAGAGCTATCTAGCCTAAACCTTTCAATTTACCAAATAAACTCACTGAAGCTAAGGAAGTAATGAAGTAACATTAATTGAGCGACTACTTTGTGAAATAGTACTACTAGCAACATCATGATTCCACCAGTGTTTTAAGAAGTTAGTTCTAGCAGCAGAATGAAGACTCAAATGGAAGGCAAGAGACCAGTTAAGAAGTTACTAATTGTCCAGGTAATAATAGCAGAAATAGAAATAAGAGGAGAGATATCATATAATCACACAAGAAAGCACAGAACCCAGGAATTGCAAAGGAAAACAAAGACATTTTCAGACTGAAGGAATCAGAGGAAGAGGAGGCCTTTAACCAAGAGGGTTAGTAAGAACCAATGAATACAGAAGATGAAGAAAGTAGAGAAGCCAATGAGCCAAACGACTTTTATGGCTTGAGATGCTGTTGGAACATCCATAAGGAACCATCTACCGAGTAGGTAAAAAGGTAGGTTTGATCTCATTAACAGGGACAAGGCTAGACAGACAAACTTGGGAATGATCAATAAAGATCTGACCATGGGCCAGGCATGATGTCTCAAGCCTGTAATCCCAGCACTTTGGGAGACCGAGGTGAGTGGATTGCCTGAGCCCGCGGGTTCGAGACCCGCCTGGGCAACTTGACGAGACCTCATCTCTACAATAAATCAAAAATTAGCCGGGCATGGTGGCGCATCCCTGTAGTTCCAGCTACTTGGAAGGCTGAGGGAGAAGGATTGCCTGAGCCCAGCGGGTCGATGCTGGAGGGGCCATGAGCATGCCACTGCACTCCATCCTGGGTGACAGCGTGAGACTCTGACTAAAAAAAAAGATCTGACCATGAAAGCTGGGAAGAAAAAACACCTGGGAAATGACAATGCTTTGAGAGAAGATGGGGATATAGAATTCAGCACAGAAAAATGGGAGGAAGGGCAAGGGAAGAACCAAGAAGAGGAGCCACCTTAAGCAACAGGGGATGAGAGCGTTAAGTGCTACAGAGAGGTCAAGTCTGATGAGTGCTGGAGACTGCCCAAAACCAGGCCAGTGGAGCAGAAGTCATACTGCAGAGTTGGGAGAAAGCAGATTATGAGGAAGTGGAGTCTAGCAGTGAAAGGAAAGAGTGATGGAATAATGGAATAACCATTTGAGGGATGAAGGGTATCATTGGCCAGAAGTGAGGTTTTCTTGACTGATTTTGCTGTTGTCAAGTGCTTGGTTACTTGAGTCTCATTCCCTCATTTCTGCATCCACTCTTATTCCTGACACTTAGATTTGCCTAATCTGGTCTCCAGGGAACTGTACCCAGTAGAATTCAACTATGTTAAGGATTAAATAGGATTTTGTGAGCAAGCCTCAGAACAACTATTTGTAATGACCTGCCGTAACAGATGCTATTGGAAGCTAACCTATTCAGGATGTGATCTCTCTCCGCCTCTGTTCACAAAGCCTTAAGTTTTGTCTTTTCTGAGCCTTTGTCTTAGAGAAGAAAAGGCTAGTATATGAGAAAAAAATACTTTTTAATTTCTTAATAAATCAAACTTTAAGTAAAATGATATCTCAGGACTCTCTGTCTCTGTGTGTCTGTCTCTGTCTCCGTGTGTATGTGTATGTGTCTCACAGCAGATGTTATAGACAGTCATATGAGTTTTTCTAGCTCTGAGATCATCACTGTGAATAGTAATAATATGGTTTTCAAAACATTTTTGTGTTGGCTCTGTAGCAAATCTTAACTATAAAGATGTTAAGCAGTAACCGTTGTATTACAAATAAAACTTACACCTGTCTGTGTCTAAAACGTTACGGTTTATTATTATTGTTGTTGTTATAAGAAAAGGAAAAAGCAACCCTATAGGTATAACCCTTCACAAAAGAAAAATCATGCTGGCAACTCATTATTTCAGGTTGTTATTATGTTAGATGATCGCTTCTAGGTGTAAGGCACATACCTATAATGATCACATTAAGGCAGAACCTCATTAATAATAGATGAGATCTGATTATATCCATTTCTGATGTTACTTTAATAACCTGTGGCACTTTTGCAACAAAAAATAATAATTTGAACCTTTTTGCTGTTTAAAAAAAATCATTCTTGGCACATCTTAGTACCAAGCTAGAGAAAATAGGCTGCTTTTGAATCAAGGAGCAGTCCCTGACATAAGTCTTTCTGGTGCCTTTTAGCAGTAAGAATTGACATTTCAAAGAAATAATAATAATAATAATTTTAGACTGAATTTCTGGCCTTTTAGAGATTTTGAGAGAAATGATTTGATAGTTTTTCATTGTTACATATAGTGATTTTGGTGTTTTTTTTTTTTTAATAGAACACATCAGCTTCTGTATTCACAGCACTCAAATCAAATGCCTTGCATTTTCTGACAGTGCAGTTAGTTCAATACAGTCACAATCTGGAAGAGTTGAACAGATATTCTATATGAAGCTCTTGGTTTGTTATTTTACATTATCAGGAATTTATTGCTGCTTTTTCCTTTCCCAGGTTTTGTTTAATCCTTTACCTCTTATATATAAACCCTATGTTATAAGCTGAATGAAGCCTTCCCCTTGAATTCTCTATGTATTCCCTTTATGTGGTAAAATTAACTTTATAGATGTTATTAAGGATCTTGAAATGGAATATTATGCTAGATGTCTGGGTATGTCAGATGTAATTCCAAGGGTCCTTACGAGGGAAGAAGGTGATAGGATAACAGAAGCAGAGACTGAAGTGTTATGCTTTGAAGTTGCAGAAAAGAGCCAGGAGCCATGTGTTACTGAACCAAACTCAGATACACCACTTAGGGTAACAAAGCCAAACACTGACATCAGGATTTGCAGTGAGAGAAAGTGAGGCTTTTATTGCAGGGTGCCAAGCAAGGAGAATTGGGCAGCTAGTGCTTACGACCCAAACTTCCCGATACCTTATATGTAAGATTTTCAAGGGTGGGGAGGCAGAAGTTACAGGTAAAGTCATAAATCAATTCATGAAGCCTATACTTTGGTTTGATCCTAAGGGCCCACAGGTCATAGGTGGGTTCAAAGATTTTCTGATTTGTGATTGGTTAAACTTGGTCTAAAACTTGGGGTCAGCAGAAGGAATGTTGCTCTCTGACTTGTGGGTGAGACTTCCTCCCACCCCTTCAGGAAGAAATTTATAACAAAGAACAACAGGCAGAGTTCAGTCTTCAGTTGGCCTTTATTCAAGGTCTATAAGCCAGTGGACAACATGTTCCATTTGGAAGGGATCCATTATTCTGAAAAATAACTCAGGGATATATGTTATGATGTTATCTTTAGTTTCTATAGGGAACCAAACATTCTGTAACACTAATGTCCTTGGTTATTGTTTTTATTTTATTTTATGTTTGAGTCATGGTCTCACTCTGTCTCCCAGGCTGGTGTGTAGTGGCATTATCATGGCTCACCACAACCTTGACCTGTTGGTCTCAGGTGATACTTTCACCTCAGTCTCCTGAGTAGCTGGAACTACAGGCATATGCCACCATGCCCAGTTAATTTTTTTTTTTTTTGGTAGGGAAGAGGTCTTACTATTTTGCCCAGGCTAGTCTCAAATTGCTGGGCTCAAGCAGTCCTCCCACCTTGGTCTTCCAAAGTACTGGGACCACAGGCATGAGCCACTGTACCGGCCTTAGCTATTGTTTACTGCTAGTATTATTTTCTTGCTTATCAGGTTGCTTATTTACTTCTCAAGGCTAGCTGGGAGCCTGGAATTTCCCTTGAAGGAACTCAAGATTTTCCGTTATTTCCATGCTTGGAAAGGGTGCCCAGCAGCCTCCTAAGAAGGGCCCCAGCTCTATCTCACAAAGAACACAGGCAGTCATAAGGAAAAGAAACAGATTCTCCCATCAAGACCTCCAAAAAGAACCAGACCTACCCATACCTTGATTTTTAGCTCTGTAAGATTCATTCCAACCTTTGCCCTCCAGAACTGCAAGAGAATAAATCTGTGTTGTTTTAAGCCACCTAACCTGTGGTAATTTGTTACTGCAACAATTGGAAACTAATATACCCCATATCTTCATTCCTTTCAAAAAAGGAAGAAAGAAGCATAGATTGTATGAGACAGAGGGAAAGGAAATGAAAGTTCAATAGATATCACTTTAAGCTATGTGAGCTTGAACAAAGAAACTGTGTTTTGTGCATTATAATTTTCCCACTGAAGCTAATGCTTTACTATTATAGAAAGTTGAAAAGTGCAGAACAAAAAAAAGAGGAAAAATAAACAATTGTTGTTGACATTCTATTGTTTTTTTTTTTCAGTCTCTTTTCCATGATTATTTTTATATACTGGAGCCTTTACTATCAGAATGTTGGGAAATAATCACGGAAAACAAATATCTTTTAATCCACCTATGACCTGTAAGCACTCACTTCGAGATGTCCCAACTTTCTGGGCCAAACCAGTGTATACCTCACATGTATTCATTTATGTTTCTGCCTGTAAACTTCTGTCTCCCTAAAATGTATAAAACCGGAACCCAACTATCTTGGGCACATGTTATCAAGACCTCCTGGACTGTACCCCAGGCTATTGTCACTCATATTTGGCTCAGAGTAAAACTTTTTAAGTGTTTTTTGGAGTTTGGCTTTTTGTCAACATAAGGAAAAAAGAGAGGAAGGAAGGAAGGAAAGAAAGAAAGTTTGTTGAGCCCTATGCAGTGGAAAAGGTTGATTAACACGCTCTCACAATTTTGCATATTGGTTTCATCCATAGGCTCCTTTTTTATTATTATTCATTAAACATTTCTATTTGTGTCAAGCAATTGGGAATTGCTTGCATTTAACAGTTTAATGCCTCATGCAGTCAGTGATGTAGAGAAATTAATGTAAATGAAAATAAATTGAGTATTATGCCCAGTAGGAAAGCACCCCAGCCTGTATCCCTCTAATTCACTGCCTACGCCAGAATGCAGAGCTTCCAATGCAGTGTAATTTCCTCTTTGTGAGGTGCAAAATACAACCTCCATTAATGGTCAATTTGAAGGATGTTTAATAAAGGAAAAGAGCATCTGCATCTTGTGAGGTACTTGGGAAGCTGGTGTCCTCTCTATGGGTTCTGACTGGGACATTCATCCTTAAGGCAATTTGGAGAGAGAGACAATAGGTAATAAAGCTAAATCACTCAAGAGACATCAGAGGACTCTCCTCTGTGCCTGGGGGGTGGAGCTGGGCTGTAGCCAAGGCTGTTCTATCTACTTAGAGTACAGTTCTCCTTCCTTCAAGGTCATTCTCCCCAGGAAAGCAGGAAAGGGAAATGGAGTTGGAACTGAGATGCAATCCCTGACCCCTCTTACACAAAAAAGTCCACAGCTCCTGCACTGCTCACATTTCTCTCTTTATGCCACATACCTATTTCTCACATTACCAAGGCCAGGGTTCTAGCTGTTCCAGGGTAATCTTTAAACTGTTATAGTACATGAGAGGATTTGTTTTGTTTTGTTTTGTTTTTTGAGTTGGAGTCTTACTCTGTCACCCAGACTGGAGTGCAGTGGCCGCTCCCGGCCACCGCAGCCTCGACCTGCTGGACTCCGGAGATCCTTCCACCTCAGCCTTCCGAGTAGCCGGAATTACAGGCATGCACTACCACACCCAGCTGATTTTTTGATTTATTGTGGAGATGAGTTCTCGCTGCCCAGGCGGGTCTCGAACCCGCAGGCTCAGGCAATCCACTCACCTTAGCCTCCCAAAGGCGTGGGATTACAGGCTGAGCCACCAAGCCCAGCTGAGAGGATTTGTTTTTGCTTATGCTAGGACCTACACTCAATGATTCTGCAGCTGATGATGAAGACAATTTGCTGACAATGATAGAAGCTAGTCTTGTCTGAACGCTCACCATGCACCAAACATTACTTTAAAAGCTATTAATGTATATATATGTTTACTTATTTAATTCTCAAACCAAGAGGAGAGACTATTACTATCCCCACCCTCTACATGGAGAAACTGAGGCATAAAAATGATAAACAACACACCAAAGACAGCAGCAGTCAATAAGTGGAGGAGCTGGGATTTGAACCCTGAATGTCGACTTCCAGAGTCTTTAGCCAGTAGTTCTTCAGTCTCTTAAACCTTTGTTTTTGTTAATTCTTACAGCAGCCCCTAGGTCCAATAACATAATTTATATTTTATAGATGAAGAAACGGCCTTGCCCATGCCCACTCACTTCTCAGTGATTCTAAAGGGCACTGGTTTTCTTCTACTGAAGTCTCCTGGAAGTGAACATTTATTGGAAGCCTGAAACCAAACGAAACTTCTCAAACTTGAGTGAGAAGAGGGAGAGCCCTACCACTCCTAAATCCCCACTTGCAGCAGGGGGACAACATCCCCTTTGTTCCTTCCATAGCACTTATCATAATTTCTAATTATTTCATGCCATTGTTTGATACTCATTCATTGTATCTGCATAACTGAGGCAGGAACAAGAAAAGGGAAAATAAATTACTTCCTGCTTCTTTGTGCTGCTCTTTTCTAGGGCTTTTCACTTTGTGGTGGGCTACATGTTCAAACTTTTGGCAGAATCCAATCAGGATAGTGATCTTGTAAGCCATTCAGCAAGTAGGACATGCAAATGAAATAATTGTGTAAAACCAGTCAGTGTGTAACAAGTAATGCTAACTGCCGCCTCGAGCTACAACATATCCAATCAAATGGATAATGCCAAACTGCTGCCTTGCATGGAAGACAAACTAAAATGTGTATAAGGCAATGCCTTGCTGCGTTTGGGGCTCAGCTTTTGGATGCAAATCCGCTGAGCTGGTGCCAGCACAAATAAACGCTGTTTCCTGGCAAGATGCCTCGGTGTTCCATCTCTCTCTGCAGCCAGTTCCCACTACATGCCTAGCCTGGAAGTTCTATGAGGGCAGGGACTAAGTCTCAGTCGCTATTGTGCATCTATCATCCAGAAAGCACCGGGCATATAATAAATGTTCATTAAGTAGTTACTGAAATGTACAAGTGAAATGATATTTTTTTCTCCTCAATCCAACATGGAGCAAATCAAGACAAAACAGAACTTCCAAAACACCAGACAACAGAGGGAAATGTTAAATGAGGTTTTCCATTGACCAAGGTTGTAACCCATTTCTATTCATATTAATATACATCAAGTGGCAGGTCAACTGCTGTTGCTACTGCCACTGTGGGAAAAGAATTGTGACTGTGAGGTCACAGGGATGGGCTTAGGTCCACTCATCCCTGGGTGCCTGTTAGAATAGGATGAAAGGATGCAGCCAATGAGCATCTTTCAGGAAGGTCAACAATGACACTCATTCTTAGAAGGATTGTTTTCTGTTTTTTTTTTTCATTTGCAAAACCAACCCAGACCATAACTGAAGATTCACCACCTCCTCCCCTCCAAAAAACTAAAGTAGGACTTACTGAAACATTTCAGTAAATTCAGCATTTCAAAGGTTATTATCATGTAGGTATTCTTAAATATAAAATAAACCCTTAAAGTAAATGTCAATACATTTAACTAGAGCAAATATATACCCAAAATATTCACAAATAAAGTTAAAAGAGATTTAGAAAGATATATTTATTAAGTACAATAGACACTATTAAAAGATCAACCCAAATTAGTAAGACAAATTTACAGACAAATAAGCAATGGGATAAAAAGATAATTTTCTAAAGAGGAAATATTAATAAAATATAAAGCTCAACTTTCACTGAAAAGCAAAAGATATATGACTTAAAATCATGACATGTCATTTTTTTAAAATCAAGTTTATTGAGAGATAATTTATATACAGTAATATTCATTTTTCAAGTGTATTACTCAGTGAGTTTTGACAAATATCAAATCAAGATATAGAACATTTCCATTACCCACAAAAAGGTCCCTGGAGCCATTTTGCTATCATTTCCTTCACTCATGCCCAGACCCGTATCCAACTTTTCCCCCTACAGCTTTTCCTTTTCTAGAATACCATATAAATAGAATCAAAAGGTATGTAGCCTTTTGAGTCTGACTCAACATATTTTTTGGTCAATCAAGTTAGTAAAGGATGATAATAATTTGGCAAGTGTGCTCAGTTCCTGTGTGAGCAAATCTCTATTGGATGCAAACTGGCAACATGCATAAAGAATCTAAAAACATCGATACATTCTGACCACTAATTCTGTTTCTAGAAATTCCCATACCAATAGTTACTATTAAAGATGTGCACATTCTGAGCCAACACAGAAGTCAAAACAGAAATAAAAAATCCTGGAAACAAATGGAAACAAAAATACATCTTACCAAAATGGGAAGCTATGGGGGGGCCCCAAAAAGAGATTTAGAGGGTCTCTGGAAGGTGGGGCAGCATCGGCGAATATTCTGGAGAAATAAGGAGAAAGAAAGAGACTGGACTCTGTCTAGTGCAGAAGCCGATTCTGTAGTAGGGATAGATATTGAAAGAAAGATAGAGGGATAGATATAAAGAGAAAGAAAGAAAGTGGACAACTGTTCAGTGAAATGAGCAGAAGCCATTTATTGGGACCAACCGTGAGTCTTTTATCCCAAATTTTCACATGTTAAATCACAAGACTTTCACATGAACACAAGGCCAGGTGGATGAGGCGCATCCCCCCCACCCACCAGGTGTTTTCTTAAGCATGAGGAAGGACAATCCCAATAAAACCACAAGACTATTACGTGAACACAAAGCCAGGTGGATGAGGGGCATCCCCCACCCACCAGGTGTTTTCTTAAGCATGAGGAAGGACAATCCCAAAGTTATCTCACTGTTCCTCATGATTGGTTTATGTTCCTCAATGGCAATACAACAATTCTAACATCATAAAATCCCAATAATCAATAACTTCTAAAACTTATGCATACCAACACCTAATGACTGACTTAAATCCTAATACGTTTCTATTCTGTGCTAATTTTACCTAGACTATAAAAAACTCTTAATTATAGGTCAGACCAGTTACTAAAGAATGCGGCCCAGTCCAAAGATCACGCTGGGCCGTTTCCAGGAACAATTTAGTATGATCTCTTAACAAAATGGCTATTCTAAAATCCTATGTATCTATCTTAATTTCTATAAAAGTTTCTAATTCCTAATCCTGATATATAAGGCTGATCATCAGCAACAAAGTTTCTAAAATAAACCCAAATACAAACTGTAATTGTATTAAAGCCAAAACTGCAATTAGTAGAAAGTGGGAACAGTGAAATTTCTAAAGTTAACTGTATTCTTATAAAACCTTAAAGTATAATGTTTGATCATGCTTGAAGTAACATAATTCCCTCACGTAGCATGACCTATTCTACAATACTTTCTATGAATAAAATAAATTCAGTTTCTATTATAAGTAGAAAAAACTTACACTAATTGTAACTAAAGAACCGGTTTAAAAGAATGCAGCCAAGCCCACAGTGGATGCTGGGCCCTTAGGAATGTGGCCCAGTCCAAAGTTCGTGCTGGGCCATTTCTGGTAACCCTAGATAATCATCTATACCATCTAAAGTTGGAAACAGCTCTCTAAATGTATATACTAATTCTACAAATATAATTTTAAATCTTATAAAGAAGCTTGTATCATGTATAAAAGGCTCCCAAATGTGACCTGAATTTGAATTATATCTAATACCTAAGCTGAAACCACAGTTTTATGGGAAACAGGAACAACGGGTTTCTAGAGTGAGCCATGCCTGTCACAGTCACAGAGCCTTCAGCTTAGATCAGCAGAGTTTCTTTAGGTACTTGTGCTGCATGTTAAAAGGAGGAGGAAAATGGGGTCTACAGCTCCCGAACACATCCTAGCGGTCTCAGGGTCCACAGCCCTTCCTGATACCTAATGCTCAGTGGGCCTCCATGGCCGGCTCCCAACAGGAAGCCAGGAAGCAGTACTAAGAGGGGAATTTATATCTCTATGAACACACATCAAGAACATAGAGAACAAGTTAACAACCCAACAAATCACCTATGGGCGTGTTGCAGGAAAAGAGAGACCGTGACACCAAGGCTATCCTAGAAAATAGCGGTTTATTAGTGCTGGCACGACTCAGTGGTCTAATGCTCCAAAGCTGAGCAACCAGGAGAAAGAGGAGAGGGGTTTTATCTGTTAGTTCAGGTAAGGGAGGGGGTCGGATGGTATGACTATACATTTTTCTTTGGAATTTGTAAGGTGGTATTTAGTAAAACCAGATTTTCAAAGAACAAATTGTCTCCAGGATATATAGGACAAGCAGGGGTTGTAACGGATAACTTCACAAAGAGAGGATGTTGGGGTAAGGTTGTGAATCCATTACTATCTGGCACTTTCAGGAAAGCTCATTGTGGCTATTTAGTTCTCTCAAACTCCATGTCTAACAGGTTTTGGAGCTTGCAGGTTGATCTTTAAAAGAAATAATTTTAACTGTTTTTAGCCCCTCTCTGCCACAGGGGCTGGAAAGACAACACTACCAAAATCCTAACTTCAGCAGAAGAATCCAGATTACCAAACTAAAAGCCCAAATATGGGATACAGAAGACAAAAATATCATAGAAAAAATAAACAAAACAAAAAACTAGTTCTTTGAAAGGATAAATAAGAGTGATGGATCCCCACCAGAATGACCAAGAAAAAGAGAGAAAAAGCCCAAAAAACCACAATCAGAAATGCAAAAGATAAAGTCATAACAGAGCCCGAAAAAATACAAAAACATTATCAGAGATTACTATGTACACCTCTATGGAAACAAACTTGATAACCTAAATGAAATGGAGGACTTTCTGACATCACACAAGTCTCAAGGCTAAAACAGAAGAAACTAAGACATTAAACAGACCAAAAACTACCCAGGAAATTGACTCTACCATAAGAAAACTACCTACAAAAGAAAAGCTTTGGATCAGAGATTTTCCAGCAAAATTCTACAAAACATACAAGGAGGAGGTGATACCAATCCTATTAAAAGTATGCCAGGCAATTGAGAAAGCCAGAACTCTCCCCAAATCATTTTATGAAGCCGACATCACACTGATACCCAAACCAGGTAAAGATTAAACAAGAAAGAGAACTACAGCTCAATATCCCTGATGAACATATATGCAAAAATTCTCAACAAGATTCTAGAAAACTAGATCCAACAACACACCTCAAAAATCATACAATTGACCAGGTAGGCTTCATTCCCAGGAGGCAGGGCTGGTTCAACATCTGCAAGACCATAAATGTAATTAAATATATCAACAGATGTAAAAACAAGAACCACATGATTATATCTTTAGACACAGAAAAAGCTTTTGATAAAATCCAGCATCCCCTCTTGAACACCTAGGTATAGAGGGAATGTACCTCAAAATAGTAAGAGCCATCTACAATAAACCCAAAACCAACATATTGCTAAATGGACAGACATTAGAAGCATTTCCCCTGACAACCAAAACAAGAAAAGACTGCCCACTCTTACCCCTCCTGTTCAATATAGTGTTGGAAGTACTACCAAGAGCAATCAGAAAAGAGAAGAAAATCAGGAACATCCAAAAAAGAAAAAGAGGAAGTTATCACTCTCTGCTGATGATATGATCCTATACCTTGAAAACCCAAGGGAATATGTCAAAAACCTCCTTACACTGATAAAGGACTTTGGCAAAGTCTCAGGGTATAAAATTAATGCACAAAAGACAGTCGCATTCTTATACACCAACCACAAACAGCCAGAGAACCAAATAAAAAGCACAATCCCATTAACAATAGCCACAAAAAAAGTGAAATACCTTGACATCTTCCTAACCAGAGCAGTGAAAGACCTTTACAATGAAAACTACAAAACACTACTCAAAGAAATCAAAGAAGACACAAACAAATGGGAAACTATTTCATGCTCGTGGATTAGAAAAATCGACATTGTTAAGATGTCCATCCTACTCAAGGCACTCTACAGATTCAATGCAATACCCATTAAATTACCAACATCATTATTCTCAGACCTGGAAACAATACAAAAATTCATATGGAAACATAAACAACCACGAATAGCCAAAACAATCCTCAACAAAAGAAAAAAGTGGGAAGTATCAAACCTTCAGACTTTAAATTTTATTATAAGGCTACACTAATCTGAACAGCTCGGTATTGGTACAAGAACAGGCATATAGACCAATGGAATAGAATAGAGATTCTGGAAGCAAAACCACAATATCTAAACCAACTCATCACCAACAAAGCCTCCACCAACAACCACTAGGAAGAGGAGAACCTATTCAGTAAATGGTGCTGGGAAAACTGGCTGATCACATGCAGAAGATTGAAACAAGACCCCTACCTATCACCATACCCAAAAATCAACTCCAAATGGATCAAAGACCTAAATGTAAAACCTCAAACTATAAGAATCTTTGAAAATGCAGCAATTAGAATTTCTACTGAAATTAGAATAGACAACCAATTCCTGATCAAAACCCCAAGTGCCCATGCCATAGAGAGATAAGTGGGACCTCATCAAACTGAGTTTCTGCAATGCAAAAGAAACCATCAACAGAGTGGAGAGACAGCCCATAGAATGATAAAAAATATTTGCCAACTGTGTAGCTGACAAAGGTCTCACATTCAGCATCTACAATGAACTCAAATGTGCCATAAAGAAAAAAACAAACACCCCTATTAAAAAATGGGCAAATGACATTAACAGATACTTCTCAAAAGAAGACATACAATAGCCAACAGATACATGAAAAATGCTCAATCTCATTAATCATCAAAGAAATGCAAATTAAAACCACACTTAGATACCACCTATCTCCAGTCAGGATGGCCATCATCAGTAACTCAAAAAACAACAGATGCTAGAGAGGATTTGAGGAAAAGGGAACGCTTCTACACTGTTGGTAGGAGTGCAAACTAATACAACCTCTGTGGAAAACAGTGTGGCAATTTCTAAAAGATCTAAAAATCGACCTTCCATATGACCCAGAACTCAATCACTCCATGAAAAAGATACCTGCACATGCATGTTTACTGCAGCACTATTCACAATAGCAAAAACGTGGAACCAACTGTGCTACTCATCGAAACTGACTAGATTAAAAAAAATGTGCGGTGGCTCAGCCTGTAATCCCGCGCCTTTGGGAGGCTGAGGTGAGTGAATTGCCTGAGCCCGCGGGTTCGAGACCCGCCTGGGCAGCAAGACCTCATCTCTACAATAATTCAAAAAATCAGCCGGGCATGGTAGCGCATGCCTGTAATTCCAGCTACTTGGAAGGCTGAGGCGGAAGGATCGCAGGAGCCCAGCAGGTCGAGGCTGCGGTGGCCAGGAGCGGCCACTGCACTCCAGTCTGGGCGACAGAGTGAGACTCCAACTCAAAAAAAAAAAAAAAAAAAATGTGATATATAAACATAATGGAATATTATGCAATCCTAAATAAGGACAAAATTATGTACTTGGCAGCAACTTGGATGGATTTAGAATCTGTAATACTCAGTGAACTATCATAGAAACAAAGAACTGAATACCACATATTCTCACTCATAAGCAGACTCTGAACATTTATCGTAATGCTATAAGAAAGGGATTGGCAGTAGCAGGAAATTGTCAAGGGAGTAGGGAGCCATATAACAACAATAAGTGTGCCTGATCTCAAACCAGGTGAAATGTGGACCAAAGGAAGGCCCACACTTTGCCTGTACGATGACCACTTGTATACTTAATCCTGAATTGTACCTGTCTTTAAAATAAAAAAGAAAATCTCTTGGTCAATCTCAGACAAAGATTATATAGCTATGATCTTAGAATGCTTATAGTAAACCCATGTTAAGTGATGAGAAAACTGAGACCTAACAATGTTAAGTAAACTGACAAAGGTCACACAGCTAACAAGAAAATAATGGCATACAGATATGAACCCATGTTTGTCTCACTTCAAAATCTAAATTCCTATCTTAAACTTCCTCCTATCTTTATCATTTTCTTAAAAGGAAAATAAAACAAACAAATAACAAAATAATGGAGCTTGATAATGTGAAAAGATTATTAAATCAGTGTCTTAAAGGAAAATTTTTAAAGGAGCATTGTATCTTTTTTCTTTACATATATATGTGAAAAAATGAACTAGAAAGCCAATTTTATGTAACATGAGTCTATTTAGTGTTTTAAGATATATGTGAATTTTGCTAATATGCTTTTAAAGAAGTATATTGATGAGGAATGGCGTAGGCAGTGATTGAGAGGTCCTGATTAAGTGATATATTATCTGAATAACAAATATGTTGTTTGAGATTATATAGAAAAAATAAATATTTAAAGATAGTAAAATAATTTTTGTTTTAAAACTGTTCAGTTAATAATACAAGATAAATATTCTGCAAAAAATTATGCTGCTTTTTCTTTTTTAAGTTGGAGTCTCACTCTGTTGCCTGGACTGGAGTCCTGGCCACCGCAGCCTCGACCTGCTGGGCTCCAGCGATCCTTCCACCTCAGCCTTCCAAGTAGCCGGAATTACAGGCATGTGCTACCACACCCGGCTGATTTTTTTTTTTTTTTTTTTATTGTAGAGATGAGGTCTTGCTGCCCAGGTAGGTCTCGAACCCGCGGGCTCAGGCAATCCACTCACCTCAGCCTCCCAAAGGCACAGGATTACAGGCTGAGCCACCGAGCATGGCTAAAAAATTATGCTTTTAATGAGTTGTTTCATTTCTACAATATTTTGAAGCATGTAACACTCAGTGCGCCTTATAACTAAAGTGATATGTGAAATTATGGAACAGAACCTAAATGGAAAACCCTGTATAACTCATTAACCTGCCTCCCAGGACCACAGAAGAGTGCCATGTTTCTTTCATAACAACCTAAAATAAAATGAATGCTCTTGAGAACCTGAAAAAAAAAAATTTTTTTTCACAAAGACTTTTGTATGCCCAAAGATGTCCATTACAGTGTTACTTATCATTGTGAAAAATTATGATCATCCTAAAACTTCAGCAGAGAGGAAATAGGTTAGTAAATTTATATGAAAAAAAAAACCTATCATCCATGTGACAATTAGAAGCAAATTTTTTTATGACTTTGAACAAACACTTAAGACATTTCAAAAACATGAAAGCAAAATATAAGACTGGATCTATATATTATGATGTCAGAGTAGAAATGCACACAGAAAATACTGAAAGGAAAATTATTATCTCTGGATGATAGATGACTAAGAAAAGTATATATATTCTTGTGTTGTCCTCTTTTTCTGCAGTGGACTTCTATTATTTTTATAATTAGAAAAATACTTTATAAAATATATAAGGTACTGCTTTCTGTCTAACCTGAATCACTTTTGCTCTGCTCTGAACTCTTAGGGCAATTCAACTGGTCAATCACTCACACTTTTCACCAAGATTTATTAGGCAACTACCAGGCCACAAGCATTCTGTTAGTGCTAGGATTGCACAGATGAATAGGAATCTGCCCTTACCCCAGAGGTACACTGGCTCAATATACAAACACATAATATTAGTTATTTCTAATAATTTATTTTGCACTTTTACTCTATGCTAGATACTCATAATATTTCATTTACCTTATTTCCTCTCGGTAAAATGGAGCTACTATTTGGGTGTTTTAAAGTTTACCCTTAATGCACTTAGCACAATTCCTGATTTACAGCAAGGTAATAGATAACTGTTTTACTGTGAAGGCTATTATAATAGGCAAGATACGAATAAACTAAGAACTAAATACTAAGGGTATGGAGGAAGGACAATTCTACACAGGAAAGAGAGGTCAGAGACACTTGAACTTTCTTGAAAGATGGTTAGGATTTTGCAGGTAGCCAAGTAAGGGAAGGGCATTCTACACAAGCAGGGCCAGTTGCATCCTATTCCCTTTGACAATGACTTTTTTTTAGCACTTTTATAAGGTGACATTTTGCAGTGTGATATATTCTCAGCAGGCTCTTAAAAGCAATGCTGCACACTTATATGAAACTGTTTCCAGTGTAAAGACACCCCCTGACAAATGTCCGGATTCATTTTATAACTTGATTCCATGGGAAGGAGAGACAATTCCATCCCATGCATTGGAGTTTGCTCTTTAATTCCACACAGAGTAGAACTATCACAGAAACGCATGAGAAAGCACACAGCCTCGTAGGTAAACAGAAACATCACACACACCTTTTGAAGCAGCAAAGCAATATTGTTTTTGCCAACAAAGAGGAATTGGCTCATTACTTCTTCTTCTTCACAGTCTTCCCTCATCCTTTGCACTATCTACTGGAAGCTTCCTCCTCTACAAACAACACATAAATTCTAGCCATCTCAGTGATCTTCTGGAAGAGGAAAATAAGGGGGAAAAAAAATTTTTTTTAATAAAATTGTCCTTGTTTTGCTTCAGAAACATTAGTCATTAGCCAAATGATGTGACTAGTTACTTGCCCGACTTGAGCAGCGAAAACTGAACATACAAGTTCAGTGAAGACAGACAGTTTACATTCATGTTAGAACTCATCAAAGAGAGCATGAGAAGAGACAGTCCAGGTTGAGACAAGGAGAGACACAATGCACATTGTTATCACTCAATTAGGAATGTGGTCCACACAACTGTTTTCAGCAGTAGATGAAATACCTTTTTCTCCTTCAATATACATATTCAACATACATAACCTTCAGGGTCTATGACCTTTCCATTAAACATCCCAATCAGTCAGCAATTGTTTCCATACATTACCACGTTGGCCCCGATTTATGGAAACACCACTCTTTACTCTATGGAAACACCACTCTTTACTTGTTCTCACTTATCTTCACATTTTTTTCATGAACACAGCACATAAGAGGTTCTATTTATAAACAAGTACAGAAAGTTGCAACAGATTGATAATACCAAAAACATCTCTAGAAGTGGCCATGCTCAGCAGAAGCTGTGACATTTTATCTACAATTATCTCCTCCTCCTAATGAGAGTATTGGAGGTAGAAAATGCTGGAAAATACTAGCCACAAGAGAAGTTGTGAAATATCTGCTCTTAGAGTCACTAAGCAGATAAAAACAAAGCCCATCTATCTTAGATTGCTATGATGCTTTCCTGTTTTAAGTGTGGGTTGACTTTGAGAGTTCTTTCACTGCTATTTTGTTGAAGGTAAATTGAGTTATTGAGGAAGTTTTCCTAAGTGGCCAATTAGACAACATGAGACCCTTTAATGTGATGTGACTATTCAGTTCTAAAGCGTCCACAGATTTAAAAAAAAAAAAAAAAAAGGCAACTTCCACTCATGAGTCTCCCTTCCCTAAGAACCCCATGGACCTTCCAGATGAATGTCTCATTTCATTTCAATTCAGTCAACTTACCATGGCCCTGAGCAGAACCCATAAATTCACCTATAATTTATTAAAGATCTTCAAGGCACTCCATCCAACTAGTTCACACAGACAGCATGCTTTGTTTAAAGAAAAAAAATGCTCCCATCACTGAAAATAAGAAAATACAAGTCAAGACCACAATAGGTTTAGAGTGACTGTATTTAAATGTTTATGGACTGGAATCCCAAGTATGTCTTGGAATAACTCTGCATTTAGCCACAATTGATGAAACTTATGTCCATGAACAATCCCCAAGGAATGGCTGAACACAATTTCATCTACAACTTTCCCTATACTTAAGGAAACCACAACTTCTAGGGTAAAATTAAAAACAATAACCACTAAGGTTTTCTGTACAATTGTAATCTTTTGTTTGCTTTTGCTCCTTTTAAAAAAAAAATCTTGAGTCCCTTTAGAAAGAAATGCTTCATAAGCTCACCATATGGGAACAACCCTGCTATTAATATGTTGTTTCTATTCTGTGTTAATATATTTTTATCCAGAGCCAGCAAAGGAAAGAGAAATGATGCATAGATTTCTTTAAGAGAAGTAGAAAGAGGGAAACACTGAGAACACACAACTTCAGCACCAGAATGGTCTCATCCAGGGCCTCTGGATAAGTCAGAAAAGTGTCCAATCAAGACCAGGAAAAGTTTGAGGCTTCAGTGACCTTGGGATCTCCCAACCTTCTCCAGGCTGCCAATGACAGAACAAGACGGGCTTCTCAGATTCAGAGTCATCACACTCTATGCTAGGCATTGTGTTAGATGATATCTCTTCCATTATGACCATCTGCAAAGAGCTCAGACCTTTGAAAGAGGAAGACTTGGCCACCTTTTTCCAGCCTGAAAATGTGACATCACTTAAGGAGGAAACTCCCAGGATTATGAGGTCAAGTGTCAGAGACCAGAGTACAGCTAGCACTGGCTACTATTTTAGAGCACTCACTGATGTTTAGAAGAATTTCCAGTGGAAATAGAAACTCAAAGGGAAGAAAAGGAAAACCAAGTTCTAGCAGAGCCTGCAAGGCAGACCAGCATGCTTGCTTGCCAAGGTCTTGTTCCAAGATGTCTCCACAGGATGATATCTATTACCTGAAAGTAAACCATGGTTTTCAATACAGCAAATTCAGAAAAACTGAATCTTGTAAGGATCCTGAGAATAAATCCATGTATCACATTAAACAAGCTAAAAAAAAAAAAAAAAAAAAAACTCGTGAATAAACAAGAATACTGGTATGTTTTTTCACAATGAGAAATTTATATCAAAGGAACCAGAATACATGAAGTCCATATAAACATTGTTTTATGACCTGTACTCAGATCTTCATGGATGATCAGTTAGAATGTACTAAAAAGCAAGTAAGAGAAAACCTAACACAAATTTGGTTAGATAATAAAAAGAATTCATTGACTCATGTAGTTCAAAATGACTATGGTAGGAAGTGCTTTAGGCAAGACATAATCCAGAAGCTTAAGGTTATATCAAGGATTAAATTCCTTTCCACATATTGGTCTATTTCCCATCTTATTGGCCCTTCCTAGTACTATGTGTTCTCGTGGTTACAAAATGGCTATCAGCAGAAATAAGTTGGTGTGCGTTTTATTTATTCAACTTCAATAAAAGAAGGAAGGTTTATTGCTGCCCAACCATCAAATAAAGTTCTAAACTTCACCTTGATTGGACCAATGTAGATAAGTACTTACCTATGAACTAATCATGCTAGGCAGAAAATTGGTTCAGGTCTAGGTTACTGTCCATCTGTGAATCAATCACTGTGGCAAAGAGTTCATGAAGATTGGCTGCCGCTGATCTCCAAAGTTAAGAGATGCCATTACTACTCAAACTGCAAAACAATGACTTGTAAGGGGACCTCAAAAAGTTCGTGGAAAAATGAGAAATTAAGAGATAAAATAAAAATTAAAAAATACAAACTGTGTTTCTCAGCATAATCTCCATCAAGTTCAAGACACTTTTGTAAATGATGATATCAGCCATTTAGCCCGTCCCTAAAGAACTGAGCAGCCTGGGAATTTAATTATGTCAATGTAGCCATTTTTACATCATTAAATGAAGAAATATGAGTGCTTTTTAAAGACTTTTAAGATTAGGAAACAAAAAGAAGTCAGAAGGAGCCATATCAGGACTATAAGATGAATATCAAATTATTTCCCATCAAAACTCTTACAAAATTGCCCTTATTTGATGAGAAAAATGAGCAGGAAAGTTGTTATTGTGGAGGACTCCCTGGTGAAGTTTTCCTGGGTGTTTTTCCACTAAAACTTTGGCTGACTTTCTCAAAACACTCTCATAATGAGCAGATGTTATTGTTCTCTGGCCCACCAGAAAGTCAATAAGCAAACTGCCCTAAGCGTCCCCAAAAAACTCTTGCCATGGCCTTTGTCCTTAACTGGTCCACTTTTGCTTTGACTGGACCAATTCCATCTCTTGGTAGCCATTGCTTTGACTGTGCTTTGTCTTCAGAATTGTACTGGTAAAGCCAGGTTTTATCTCCTGTTACAATTCTTCAAAGAAATGCTTCAGGATCTTGATCTCACTTGTTTAAAATTTCCATTGAAAGGTCTACTCTGTCTGTAGCTGATCTAGTTGCAACAGTGTTGGCACCCATCAAGTCATAAATTTGCTCAACTTTAATTTTTCAGTCAGAATTGTGTAAACTGAACCAAATGAAATTTGTTAGCTGCTATTTCTGTTGTTAATCATCCATTCTCTTCAGATAGGGCACAAACAGGGTTAATTTTTTTCCTCACAAACTGATGTAAATGGTCTACCTCTATGGGCTTCATCTTTTAACTTTGTCTTATCTCTTTTTTTTTTTTTTTTTTTTT
>NW_007245880.1:158543-175522 GCF_000164805.1 Carlito syrichta
CCTGCAGGGCTCCGGCGATCCTTCTGCCTCAGCCTTTCAAGTAACCGGAATTACAGGCACGTGCTACCACGCCCGGCTGATTTTTTGATTTATTGTAGAGATGAGGTCTCGCTGCCCAGGCGGGTCTTGAACCCGCGGGCTCAGGCAATCCACTCACCTCAGCCTCCCAAAGGCACGGTATTACAGGCTGATGTCTTATCTCTTCTTAAAATGAGTTGTTCGTTTGTAAACTGTGGATTGATTTGAGATATTGTTCCTGAAACTTTTTGTAAACCATCAATGATTTCCCCATTTTTTTATCCAAGTTTTATATTAAATTTAATGTTTGTTCTTGTTTCAATTTCAACAGAATTCATATTCCTCTGATAGGAGTTTCTTTCAAACTGATCTTATTCTTAATGATAATGATATCTTAATACCTCAAATTAGATCCTGTTCAGACATGTCATAACAAGTTAAGACAACTTATTTTGATGCAATTTTTTTAAATTCAAGCATCATTTTTTTTTTCATAATATGGATTTGCCATGACCTTTGTAAGACTCCTTGTAGATAGGATAAACAGGATGGGGTGCATACTTGGGAGGCAACTAATTGTATCTACTATAGGAAGTCAAACCATAATCAGCAGGTTGCTTTGTGAACATGGAATCAGAACAAAGGAAACCAGATATTCAGATGCTTAATGGCTTCAAGATTAATAGCAGGACACTCCTAACTCTCAACATAGATCTCCTTGTCAAGAGTATAGAAAATCCACTAGCTAACTCCTGATTTTATCAATTTACCTTAAAAACAAATGGAACAAGAAGAGAAATACTAGATGACTCCACTTATATAAGGTACCAAGTACTTCATAGAGACAGAAAGTGTAATGATGATTGCCAGAGTCTGTGGACAGTGGTGTGGAGTTATTGTTTAATGAGTACAGAGTTTCCATTTTACAAGGTGAAAAGAATCCTGAATATGGATAGTGGTAATGGTTGCACAACAATGTAATTGTACAATACTACTGAACTGTGCCCTTAAAAATGCTAAAGGTGAGCCAGGCATCGTGGCACACACCTGTTGTTGCAGCTACTCAGGAGGCTGAGGCGAGAGGATCACTTCAACCCAGGAATTCAAGGTTGCAGTGAGCTATGCTCATGCCTCTGCAATCTAGTCTGGGCAACAGAGTGAGACCTCATCTCTCAATTTAAAAAAAAAAAAATGCTCGGGCTCAGTGGTTCAACTTGCAATCCCAGCACTTTGGGATGCCAAGACAAGTGGATTGCCTGAGCTCGCGGGTTCAAGACCAGCCCGGGCAACTTGGCAAGACCTTGTTTGTACAATTAAAAAAAAAATTAATGGTAAAAATGGTACATCTTAAGCCGGGCTCGGTGGCTCAGCCTATAATCCCGTGCCTTTGGGAGGCTGAGGTGAGTGGATTGCCTGAGCCCGCGGGTTTGAGACCCGCCTGGGCAGCGAGACCTCATCTCTATAATAAATCAAAAAATTAGCTGGGCGTGGTAGCGCGTGCCTGTAATTCCAGCTACTCGGAAGGCTGAGGTGGAAGGATCGCCGGAGCCCAGCAGGTTGAGGCTGCAGTGACCGGGAGCGGCCACTGCACTCCAGTCTGAGGGACAGAGTGAGACCTCAACTCAAAAAAAAAAAATGGTACATCTTATGCTATGTGTTCTACCACAATTTTTTGAATGGATGTGTTATGGGCATATCTTATAGCCCTTGAGGTTGGATGTAGGTATCTCTAAAGTGTTTTATACTTGTTTTTAAGTTAAATTATGAAAGAGCAATTATTTTTTTTCTGGTACACAAGAAATAGAGCCAAATATCACAATGACACAGAAAAAAGACATGTGTCCACATTTGGGTTCAAGGAGCAGGAAGTAAGCAGTCCCCCTAGTCTCCCACCATTTCCTGGTTTATGTAAGGGATGTCCTGCTTAAATTGGCACTGCAGGAGACAATTTAAATTATACTGCAGAAGAGAGACTCCCAATGTCATGCCACCTCATATATTGATAGCTGGGAGGTCACAGAGATCACCTGACCCAGTTGGTCTGAAAATGAGGCACAGTCTTGCCAGTGCAAAAAACATTCCATTCTCAGAGCCAGTCTTTTGTGGGGTTTGCATATCCACATTGGTGCCAAACAGCAGAACTTTTGTCTCTCTCTGTCTCTCCAGGGCCAGCTCATTACTGGACTACCTGAAAGCTGCTGGAGGCATCCAGTAGAGAAGCTGACTTGTCTTTCCTCATGATCTTACATCCAAGTGCCTGGAGGAAGCATCACTGTAGTCCCCAAGTACTGACCAAAAACATTAATTGTATGTCCAAAAAAACAAATAGGACAGAGAAAAATACATCATTGGCAGCTTAAGTAGCATTGCCAGGGGCCCAGAAGAAGAGCTGGTGGTGTTCAGAGCAGGTAGAGGAAGCAAGCAGTATACCAAGTGTGAGTATCTGATAAGGTCTATAAGCCACACAAAACTGCAGCTGAGCTTCGGTTATCTTAGCAGAGTAACAGTGCTCCGTAGAGCTCTTTAGTACATTGACTTTGATTTCTTTACGCCATGTGATTCCTGCATATCTGATAATTGAACTCTAAAACTCCACGCAGATACTCAGCTGCTGTGCCTCAACGGAGACGATAGATATTCCCTTCAAAGAATGTTTTCTAACGTTTATAACTAAAGGATGAATATTTCACTTACGTCTTAATAATTCTTATGGAATTAAATGCCATAATCTGTCCTTGGATTAACATTTCCTAAAAGAGAGAACAAGTCCTCAGAGGCAAGCAAGATATTTGCTAGAGATGAATTAGTGTTTTAAGATTTGAGGTGATTTCAAAGCTTAATATACCTATTCTTAGTGTGGCTATATATTATTATTTGTGCCAGGGTAGCATCAGTGTTCTGAGACTATATTAAGTGCAGGGCATTGCAGTAAATTCTCCATATGCATTAGCTCTACTACCCTCAAAACACTGTGAGACTGTCATTCCTAGCTTACAGATAAAGAAATCAAAGCTCAAAGGGCTTAATAACTTTCCCAGGGTCACACAGTTAAAAAATAGTAATGCTGTGTTTCAAACTCAGATCTGTCTGAACCAAAACACTTTCATTCTTAATCATCATGGTTAAACAGATCTTTGTTGGAACAATGAAGCCTTGGTGGGTTTTCCACACTGAATACTTCACTCAAGAGGCATCTAGGCAAAACTGACCATTGGAAAAATACAAATTTTACCTCTTGAGCAAAATAGATGTCAAGACTTATACAGAGGGTCCATAATATGCATTGGGACTGGAGGTAGTCTATTCCATCAGAAGAGAAAATGAAAACTGTAGTCCTAAGTAATAAGTGAGTTCCCGTTTCCAACTTTGGCTTTTGAAGCCCCTTTCAAAAGATTGTTACTTATACAACATAAGGGTTAATAATTCAATTCAAGTTCAAATTCAAATTCTACCTGGGTCAAGTTACTTGACTCCCTGAGCCTCAGTTTTGTCATCTATAAAATAGGCATTATAATAATGTAAAATTATTAGCTCCCTTTTAATTCCAGCCATTTAAATAAACATGGCATTGTGATTTGAATTTTCATTGTTCTGATGGCTAATGATGTTGAATGTCTTTTTGTGTGCTTATTTGTCATTGATATATCTTCTTTGGTTAATTACCTGTTCAAATTTTTTATCAATTTTTTAAAAAATTGATTGTTGGTCTTCTGCACATTGAATTTTCAGGGTTTTTAAAACCAATTCTGAATATACACCAAGTGTGGGTAAGGCTATGAAACAACTGGAACTCTCACTCATTGCTGGTGGAAATATAAAATGGTACAACTATTTTGAAAAACCGCTTTGCAATTTCTGAAAAAATTAAGCATACACCTACAATACAACCCCATTATTCTATGTTTTTAACCTAGAGAGATATGTCAAAATAAACTCACTCATGTGTGAATGTTCATGGCAACTTTATTGGTAACAGCCCCAAACTAGAAACAACCCAATGTCCATAAACAAGTGAATGGATAGGATAAATATACTGTGATATAACTATACAATGGAATATTATTCATCCACAAAAAGGAATGAAGTACTGATACTGACTATAACATGAATGGATCTCAAAATAATTATACCTAGTGAAAAAAAAGTCAGACAAGAAAGAATACCTATTATAGGATCCCACTTATATAAAAATCTGGAAAATATAAATGAATCTATAGTGGCAGAAACAGATAAACAAATGTCTAGGGACAAGTAGAGGGACATGGGTGGTTAAGAATGAGGAAATACAAAGATGCACAGGGAAACTTCCAGGGATTGTGGAATATTCATCATCCTCATCATGGTGATGGTTTCCTAAGAGAGAGAGAGAGAGAGAGAGAGAGAGAGAGAGAGTGTGTGTGTGTGTGTGTGTGTGTGTGTGTGCCAAAGTATATCAAATTGTATACTTTAAGTATGTGTGTTTATTGTATGTCAATTACACCTCAACAAAGCTTTAAAATTTTATTGTCTCCCAACAGTCTCCTTGCCCTGTAAATTGTCCCTGACACAGAGAAGGGGCCCCCAACAGCCATGCTTGTACTACATAACCCTGTCTTTCTGGCCAGAGCTGACCCATCTGATGGCAGTTCACTAAAGATGAGAACCAAAGATGTCAATTTTCTAGAGAATATGTCCATAACCTTCTGCTCCTGAGGTCCATGGAGTTGCCCTAGCTTGATCACCCAAAGACTGGTGTTTTAACTCATAGATTTTGGAACCTGAGTGTCCTTTCAATAAATCCCCATCATGTTAGCCAGCTATCATTGGCTTATGTTATGTGCAACCCTGGGGAAGAAATGAAGTTGACATTTGATTTACTTTGTTGGTATTCATTATTTCTTTTTTTTTTAATATGTATTTTTTATTTTAAAGTTGTGAGGTACAGTTAAGGATTAGGTACACAAATATTCATTGTGCAGGTACCCTTGTTGATGAGGTATACCCCACTTTCCCCCAGACAGATATTGACTACCGTTAATCCCACCTCCCTTCCCCTCCCTGCCCCCTCCCCCATAGTTTCCCACCACTGTCAATCCCTTTCTTATAGTATTATGGTAGTTGTTCAAGGTCCACTTATGAGTGAGAACATGTGATGCTCAGATCTTTGTTTCTGTGAGAGATCACTCAGTATGATAAACTCTAATTCCATTCAGGTTGCTGTGAAATTCATGATTTTGTTCTTTTTTATGACTGCGTAATATTCCATTGTGTATATGTACCACATTTTTTTTAATCCAGTCCTCTTTGGATGGACAGCATGGTTGGTTCCATGATCTTGCTATTGTGAACAATGCTGCAATAAACATATGTGTTTAAGTATCTTTTTTATAGAGTGATTTGAGTTCTTCAGGATATATTTCCAGTAGGGGGATTGCAGGGTCATATGGTCTGACAAAGGCCTAACATCAAGGATCTATAAAGAACTCAAACATGCTGAAAAGAAAAAAACAAACAACTCCATTACAAAGTGGGCAAAAGATATGAACAAACACTTCTCAAAAGAAGACACACAAGCAGCCAACAGATACATGAAGAAATGTTCAACCTCACTAGTAATCAAGGAGATGCAGATTAAAACTACAGTGAGATACCACCTAACTTTATTCAGAATGGCCATTATCAATAACTCAAAAAATAACAGATGCTGGATACAAATTTGTTATACCAGACACTGTACCAGACATTTTCACATGACATCCATATTATAGCCTGTATAACAGTCTCACGTTTACAGTTGAGAAAGCACAGCCTCAAAGGACCCAGTTACTTGATTAAAATCAAAAATTCCAGCTGGGTTCAGTGGCTCAACCTGCAATCCCGCACCTTTGGGAGGCTGAAGTGAGTGAATTGCCTGAGCCCGCGGGTTTGAGACCCGCCTGGGCAACTTGGCAAGACCTTATCTCCACAATAAATCAAAAATTAGCCGGGCGTGGTAGCGCTCACCTGTAATTCTAGCTACTCGGAAGGCTGAGGCAGAAGGATCGCCGGAACCCAGCAGGTCGAGGCTGCGGTGGCCGGGAGCAGGCACTGCACTCCAGTCTGGGTGCCAGAGTGAGACTCCAACTCAAAACAAAAACAAAAACGAAAAAAGTCAAAAGTTCCTACTAGGAATTAAATCCAGGATTTGAGCCTGAACTGTCTAACTGCAGAGACACTGCTATCTACACTTTGTTCCCCGGTGGTAGTAAGCCCTAACAGTAGCAACGAGTTCACAATGTCCAGCCACTGTGGCTTGCGTCTTTGGGAACCAGGGGTCCCAAAACATTTCCTAGATGGTGCCTCATGATTAACAAATGTCAGCTGATTACAGCTCAAGGGCTTGGCTCTACGGCAGGAATCAGTGTCCCTGAGAACAGATGAATTATCTGTTGTAGAAGGTAGGGACAATCAGGGATCCTTTTCCCCTCATGCTGATGTCTGTTACCTAGGAATAAAACAGACTCCTAAGTGACAAAGAAGTAGCAAAATTCTGAAAATAAAAATGGTCAGCCACAACCACAGGAGATGCCCAAGCAGTACTGTCCCTGGCTACAAATCAAAAGGTGGGTCTCTAATATTCTTCCTGAGAACACAGTGGAGCTCTGCACACTTATGAATTGCTCGGGGTTGAAGCTGCATTTTTACACAGTTGCTGGAAGCACCCCTAATCACGTTTGTTGCCCAGGCACAAGTTAAAGCCAAAGACCTCACAATACTTTCTTTTCCTCAGGGAAGTAAACCTACCAGAGCAAGAGGAGATTTTCATTTTCAGTTTTAGAGATTTCCGTACAGTGTGTTTACTTATGTATTTATTTGAGTCAAAGTCTCACTCTGTTGCTCAGGCTGGAGTACAGTGGTATAACCATGGCTTACCGCAACCTTGACCTCGTAGGCTCAGGCGATTCTTCCACATCAGCCTCCCGAGTAGCTGGGTTCAGTAGAGTTTAAATGTGTTGTTCTTAAACTTTTAAAAATACATAATAAAAGGGAGAGATTCACTGTTCTTCGCCCTACACATTCTTCTTTGTGATCAACCTGTAGAAATATGAAAACTGCCCAAAGTTCATATGAACTGAAAGTAATCACCATATCATTTTTAAGAGGAGTAAAAATGGAAACAAGCAGCCGATTATCTGGTAATGTTAACTTAAAGTACATCCATGTGATAAAAATTATGCAGACATTCAAAGTGTTTACAGGCCAGGTTTGGTGGCCTAGCCTGTAATCCCAGCACTTTGGTAGGCTGAGGTGAGGGGATTGCCTAAGCCTGTGGGTTAAACACAGCCTGGACAACTTGGCAAGACCTCATCTCTACAATAAATCAAAAAATTAGCTGGGTGTGGTAGCGAGTGCCTGTAGTTCCAGCTACTTGGAAGGCTGAGGCAGATGGATTGCCTGAGCCCAGCAGGTTGAAGCTGCAGTGACCGGGAGTGTGCCACTGCACTCCAGCCTGGGTGATGGAGTGAAATTCCAACTCAAAAAAATAAAGAGAGAGAAAAAGTGTTTTCAAACACTAAAATAGCACAGAGTAATACTGATAGTCTGTTAAATGATTTTTAAAAAGCATACAAAAATATGTTCACAGTCTGACTCTGAAATATGTGTGATGTATATTTATGTGCAGGTGTAAGGAAAAGAATACAGTCATTTCCCTTTACCCATGGTTTTGCTGTCTGCAGCTTCAGTTACTCACAGTCAACTGTGGTCTGAAAATATTAAATGAAAAATTCTATAAATAAACAATTTACAAGTTTTAAATGTCAGAATCACCATTCTGAGTAATGTGAAGAAATCTCGTGCCATCCCTTTCCATCCTGCACTGGATATGACTCCTTCCTCTGCCCAGAATATCTATGCTGTACACGCTGCCCCTCCATTTGTCACTTAGGACCTGTCTGGGTTTGTCAGATTGCCTGTCATAGTATCACAGTGCTTGTGTTCAGGTCACCCTTATTTTACTTCACAATGGCCCCAAAGCACAAGAGTAGTGATGCTGGCATCTTGCTATATTTGTTCTGTTTTATTATAAGTTGTTGTCACTAATCTCTTACTGTACCTAACATAAATGTTATCATAGATATGTATGTATAAGAACAAAACACAGTAGGTTTGGGTACAATCCACAGTTTCAAGCATCCACTGGGGATCTTTGAGTGTGTCCCCTGCACATAAGGGGGACTACTGTATACCAAAATATTAACAGCAGTGATGTCTGAGTATGGGTAAAATGCTGTCCCTCTTACTTTTGTATCTTATCCATTATTAAAACACATATAAGTTAAACATTCTGTAGTATCTCAGATTAAATCCTAGAAATAAAAAGGAATATTAATGGAAAAACACTTGAAGTCTGAATAAAGTCTACAGCTTAGTTAATAGTCACACACCAATGGCAGTATCTCAGTTTCAATAAATGTGCCATAGTCATGTGAGATGTGAACATTAGGGAATGTTAGGTGAAAGGCATATGGAAACTCTCTGTACTATCATTGCAATTTTTCTATAAACATAGAATTATTTTTCAAAATAAAATGTTTTTAAAAATACATGTATGGCAAGCCAAGGTAGGAATCAAAGTGACAGAAAGGTCATTCTTTTTTATGTTAGGGCTGCATACTTTAGTATGTATAAAATGTTTCATTTCCTAGATAGGTCCTGTTCTTCCATCTAGATTGCAACACTTTATGGGTCAGAGCTGTCCTGAGCTTCAAGGTAACTCCCAGATAACATTTAGACTGGTGTTAGGCTAAGGAGCAACCAAGAGTGACAGGTTCATGGGTTGGTTGGCTTGTCTTGAAAAAGGAGACATCTGGCCAGGTGTGGGACTCAAGCCTGTAATCCAGCATTTTGGGAGGCCAAGGTGAGGGGATTGCCTGAGCCCACGGGTTTGAGAACAGCCTGTTCAACTTGGCAAGACTTCATCTCTACAGTAAATCAAAACATTAGCCAGGCATGGTAGTGTGAGCCTGTAGTTCTGGCTGAAGCAGAAGGATTACCTGAGCCCAGCAGGTCGACACTGGGGTGGCCATGAGCATGCCACTGAACTCCAGCCTGGGTGATGGAGTGAGTCTCCAAATCAAAAAAAAGAAGAAGACACAGAGACACCTAGCAATTCAGCATCAAGTTGCTTTTCTCCTTTTCCAAGTGCATTTTAGATGAATGACAGAAAATATTAGAAATTAATTAGCTTGAACCATATGATAATGCAGTTTTTTGTCCAATGATATCTAATATTTGCATTCATATAGTTCAACTTAAATAATAAGCATTTTGTATCAAACTGAGGGAGAACTTCAGAGGCAATACCATACAAGATACAGCACAGGCTTTACTGCAATTATTATTTCCATGAGTTCTTTTCCCACAGAGTACCCATTTTGTGCTCTCAACTGCGTGTATTTCCTTCTTCCCCAAAGTTATATAAACAATAAAATTCTCCCCATAGATTTGGGACTCATTTCTAAAGCATCACTTCAAAAATCAAGTCATGACACACTGATGTATCCTGATGAGTTGTGAGGTACGTAGCAAGTAATTCATTTCTACTTTAAAAAAAAAAACCTTCTAAAACTTTATGAGTTTGTCTTTTTGTTTTTTTATTTTTTTATTTTTTTTGAGTTGGAGTCTCACTCTGTCGCCCAGACTGGAGTGCAGTGGCTGCTCCCGGCCACCGCAGCCTCGAACTGCTGGGCTCCGGCGATCCTTCTGCCTCAGCCTTCCGAGTAACTGGAATTACAGGCATGCGCTACCATGCCCGGCTGATTTTTTTGATTTATTGTAGAGATGAGGTCTCGCTGCCCAGATGGGTCTCGAACCCGCGGTGCGGGATTACAGGCTGAGCCACCGAGCCCGGCTTTTTTGTTTTTTAAATGTGCACTAGAATAGATTCACAGTAATCATCTAATAGCCTTATACACACTCAGTCATTTGCACCCCAATCATATTTCTTGAGTGGAGAAGAAAGAGGTCCAGGAGTAGTTACACACAACCCCAGGTATTTTAGGGTGGCATAGGCCCACAGAGCATCATCCTGGGTGAACCTCTGGACAATGGGAGGTTGAGAACTACTGTTACGAAGAATCAGTGACTGCTACAGAATACAAATCTGCTTAACTATTTAGTCACACATAAGAAGTTTAATGGAAAAGTAATGCACCTCACATCTGTGAGGATGGCTCTTGGCCTTATGGACATGTTCATTTGAAGCAGTGTTTGCAGAACCTTTTTTTTTAATGAGGGGAATTTTTTCTCAAATGCAATTTTACAATTTATTCATTTAGATAACAAATTTCTCCTGAATGCTTATTGTATGTCCAGAAAGTTGTGTCCTACAGTAATTGATAAAGCAGATACAGTCCTTATGCACAAGAAATTAGTTATGGAGACAGACAGCACTTAGGGTAAACACTGAATAAAAATTTATAAAGAGTGCCAAGTGTCTGAGGAAGCTTCCTTACATAGGGAGATCAGAGAAGGATTTTCTGAAGCAGTTACAGTCCAGGTGAGACTGAAGGATCAGAAGGGGACAGCCAAGCAAAGAACAGGAAAATGTGTGCATGAGGCAAACCAAACCAAAGCCCCTGAGACTGGAAAATAAAAATGAGCAGTGCCTCCTTGCTTGGTGACCTCCAAATAAACACCTTCCTTTCTGTCTCTGCAAAAAAAAAAAAAAAAAAAGCAGTGATGCCAATTTGCATAACCCTGTGATTTCAATCTGGTAAAACTCAGCAGCCCAGGTAAAAAACAGAAAGGTTGACATATAACCAAGACGTCACAGTGGATGTCATTCAGGGTCTAAGATGTGAGGAAGAAGAAGATGCTTTGAGAAATATAAAAATGCAAACCTTACCAGAAGAAATAGAAGAAACCCAATATTTACCTAGGCAGACACTGTTTTTTTGTTTCTTCTTTTGGTTTTACTCCTATGCCATCCATGCAGAGATCAGAATGTTACTGATCCATCATGGACACACAGGGGTACTCAGAACTGCTGAGCAGATTTCACTAAAATCTGGAGGTGTCTGGAATAGAAGTGAAAGTTCACATCATCAAGATTATATCATTTCTTAGAAGATAGCCATCATCTATATATCAACAAATGGAGCCTAAAGCAGCACTTTCTTCAGTAATTTTCTCTGATTCCAACCCCTTATTCAGGGAATATTGCAAAATCTGTAATCACTTGCCAAATCCCACATATTATCCACCATTAACATAAATCAAGCCTTCGTGTTTGTAATTTATGTTTCAGCACTTAGAGAACACCTTGCTGGTTATTTTAAATAGATAAATCAAATCAAAATTTTGTTAATAAAATATTAGAAATGTCATAAGACCTGTGATTTATTTAACAATGTCTAACATTCTTGATCTCCATTTATTTCAAGTTTTTAGGAAGAAAAATGGTTAGCTAGCTCATCCTGCTCTTATTTTTATTCCTTCATTTAGGAGATTACATCTCAGCTCCAAAGCCATTTTTAATAATAAGATATGCAATGTTTAACTGTTGATATTTTAAAGGAATAAACACGATTATGATTAATTCATGCAGTCCCAGATATATTCAAATAATGAATTACTCTGTATGGCACATTTGATTTATGTCTGATAGTTAAGCTTTTTTAATTTTAACTTCATCCATATATACAGAAATGTACTCCATTGTTTGCTTAAAGGCCAGAACTGCCTGTGCGTTAGAAGGACATGGACTGAACACTCTTAGATAGGTAGTAACTACCAATTACCCAGCCTACAAATTGTATACATTCACAGAGAAAGACTAGGCTATAGCAAATTAGCATGACAAGACAAAGAGAAAAGGGTGTCCGTGGACAATAGGAAGTTTCTTTCCAAAGATAGAGCACCAAAAGATGAGAATTTAATTAATGGAAGACCCTGAAAGAAAAAGGCAAAATTCAGGCCAGGTGTGGTGGTTCAAGCCTGTAATCCCAGCACTTTGGGAGGCTGAGTTGAGGGGACTGCCTGAGCCCACAGGTTGGAGAACAGCAGGCCCAACTGCACTCCAGCCTGGGCGATAGAGTGAGACTCCAACTCAAAAAAAAAAAAAGGAAAAAAGAAAAAGGCAAGATTCAGATAAGCACACAGAAGAAGAGAGGAAGAAACATTTCCTTCTTCTAACAAAGAGCTATGTTCGTACAGGTTTCAAGTCAGAAACTGATTTTCAATTTTAGGGGCCAACTAATTTATATTTTCCATCTGGAGAGTCTGAGGAACAAAGGGTTTATAATTGATGTTAGAAATAATTACTAACGTTTTCATTTACTATTTGAATCATATTTGTTCTCTGTGCATTTTAAAAATTAAGATACTGATTAAAAACTCAGGTAAAACAAAATAACAGAGCCAATCATCTTTTGCTGTGAATTTCAGAGTGGATAGCAAAAGGATTCACAGTCTGGCATAATATTTTAGGGCCTTAACACGTCAATTTTTTTAGTATTTACTAAATAATATATTAAGTGCCAATGTTGAAGGCCAAAGTAAGATTTATGGAGTGATAAACTAAGATCAAAGTAAGATCTTAGTTAGATCAAACTAAGTTTTATTTAGGATTATGATAAATAATACATGATAGGTTAAAAATGTTAAAGAAAATTAGTTTGTTACTTCCTAAGGCAAATGTTTATCATTCCTACTCAGTGTTGTATAAATGTAACAAAGCATAGAGATTGGGGGAGAAATGTAGCTAGACTCAGAAACTAAGTAGCCATTTGCTCTAAGAAAACTGGAGAGCTTGGCTTAAGTCCTGTACAAGGTAAGAGTATCAAACAGTGTGATATCTTAGGTTCACTTTTAGCTCTAAAGTGCTATGATTGACTCTAAGAGTCATGACATTATTGCCTTCCATTTAGTATAGATTCTTACATATTGGTTTCAGCCTTTCAAATATGCTTAGCTGACAAATTACTAGTTAGTCTAATAAAACACTAGCCTGGGTCTTGCTACCTCTAAGAAATACTGAACAAGAACATTTAAAGAGATCTTTAAAACTAGTTACTTGCATTAACTCGAGCCTAAAGCAACAATACACTTTCAATTCCCTTTTTTTCCCCCCTATATGTTTTTGTTCAAAACCAAAAGAAATAGGATGCCATTCTCTCTCCTCATCCATGACGGTTCACCAGTGCTCTATTGTACACACTTACTCTTCCCACACATCGCCTACACTCATTATGGAACTATCAGAAAAGTAACAAGAATCACATGGTCAAAAACAAATGCTGCAAATAGAATAGCTTACCAGAGTGTTGATTTTAAAACCTATAAATATTTTAGTCAAATAGGAAAGAGAAAGAATTGCCTACTATGTCCAAAGAGGCATATCTGGGGGCAATTAGGAAAATACAGAAGACTAACAGTGGTTCTCAGTAATAGTCAATAAAGACAAACCCCTCTTACAAGATAAATAAAGCAGAAAAGCAGTAAATACTTAAACTCACATTGGGCAAGGATCAAACTGCCAAAAATAATCTTAAATAAGGACTTAAAGGATGAGATAGCCTAATGTTGAGGGTTTTTTTCTGTTTTCAGATTCCCCATTTCTGTGGCCGACCTTCCAGTGATTTGCCTAGACCATACAATGATAATGAATAAAATAAATGAACAACCAGAAGTTAAAAGAATGAGGAAAGTCTCTGTATTTCTATAGCTCAAAGTTAAAATTCAAAGTCTCCATTTCCATAGTCTGTCCAATAAGATAAAAGAGAAAAATTCAGATACTTGAATTTAGTCCCAAAAGAAAGGCCACTTTGTTAAACAAAGCACTTCACAGCCCTCCTTTCTCTGAAGCTATTGTTATGAGCCATCTCCATCCATATTCTTATTAACACAATATCATAAATGCCTCTGGCATACATCCAAAAACTGTAACAGCACCCTGAACTAGCATTTCCAGTTTCCAGGATGGTAGAGAAGGTTGCAGTGGGTTCTATGTCTTCTCGGCCAGTGATGCTAGGACTTTACCAATAGTGTGTGAAGAGGAAATGGAAACTCTAACTTTGCCCAGTGACCTCAAGGAAAGCCATTTATGCTTTTCACTTTCCTGAAACCAGAAAGACAAGAGTGCTGCCCTACATCTCCCAATTCCTGGGTAAGTCCAGGAGTCTGACATTATGGACATATCTTTGCTCCATTTGGTGGTACTCTTGGCATTACGTGACCCTGAAGAGATTCCTCAAATGCATCTAAAATACAGTGTATTTTAGGGAGATAGGGAAGGCCTCGATTCCCCCTCTCCAGCCATGGTTCCTTCACGATGCCCAGGGAATCATTGAACCAAACTCCTTAGATATTACTTTCTTATGATGGCCTTCCACATGAACACTCTGAAAAAGATAAAGCTCATTTAAACTACCCTAAACTCAAAGAATGTAAAGGCAGAAAACAGATGTGTGTCTTAGCCCTTCCCTGATCTGTAAAGTCAGCAACACCACAGTCATGTTTGTTCCACTTGAACTCAACCTGTGAACCAGAATATTCGATGTCTAAGATGGAGCCCTCCTTCTTCAATTCTCAATTATCCCTCTTTCAAATCCAGGTGTTTCTTGGGCCTCCAACAGTTTTTAAAAGTATTTCCAGGCAACCCCCTGGAGTCCCCTCTCACTGTGGGAGATTTTCTACCCTCTCAATAAATCCTGCTTTCTCAAAAAAAAAGTTCTTTTTTTCCCATTGAGCCACCCTTCTGTCAAACTGGACTACTTGTCCTTTCCTAGAATGCTTTTGTTCCGGTGCTTCGATAATCTAGCAGGCCTTCGTCCTCCCTAACCCCTCACCCATATCTTCTTCTTCAAAGTCATGCCCAGTTCATGGCATCCATGGTCCTTTTCCTAACCGGTGTACCTGGCTTTCCTCTTTGAAATCCCATGGCACATTTTTACAACTGTCTTATGACCATGAATTTAGTTAATAAATGTTTATTATTGAACATAAAAAAATAATAAAGTATTTCAGGCAATTTCTAGTTTTCTACCAAGGTTAAAGGGGCTAGAAGGAAATTAGTTAATGCTAACATTGGGTACAGTATCCAAGAACAGAAGAAACAGGGATCCAGGTGTATGCATGTAACAAAAAAATGGGCTTTTAGTTTGAAGAAACTGCCTATATAAGAGGCTTTCTAGCAGAACAAGAAAGAAAAGAAGCTTATGATCTGGTCAAATGTTCTGAGAAAAATGCTAAATTTGATCCCCAAACGAAAAGGGCCTTATAACATATTCTTTGAAAAAAAAAAATTAAGTGAATATCTTATTAAGTCTTTTACATATTTCTTAGTCTGGATATGGTTTGTTTGTCTCCACCAAATCTCATGTTGAAATTTGATTTTCAATGTTGAAGGTAGGGCTCAATGGGAGGTGTCTGGGTCATGGGGGTGGATCCTTCATGAATAGAACAATGTATTCCCAGGGGAGATGATGAGGATGAGTGAGTTTACTCTGTTAGTTCCATCATGAGCTGGCTGTTTAAAAAAAAAAAAATAGCCTAGCACCTCCCCTCCTTGCTCTCCTGCCTTTTGCCATGTGATCTCAACACAGGCCAGCTCCCTATCACCTTCCCGTGAGTAGAAGCAGCCTGCGGCCCTTACCAGATGCCCAATGTAACTTTCCAGCCAGTAGAACTGTCAGCTAAATAAACCTCTTTTTTTTTTTTTTGAGCTGGAGTCTCACTCTTTGTCACCCAGGCTGGAGTGCAGTGGCACATTCACAGTCACTGCAGCCTCGACCTGCTGGGCTCAGGCGATCCTTCCACCTCAGCCCCGCCACCACGCCTGGCTAGTTTTTGTGATTTATTGTAGAGATGAGGTCTCACCAAGTTGCCCAGGCTTGTCTTGAACCCCTGGGCCCAGGCAATCCTCTGGCCTCGGCCTCCCAAAATTCTGGAATTACAGGATGAGACACCGTGCTCAGCCATAAAACTCTTTTCTTAGTATATTATCCAGCATTATTTATTCCTTCACAGTAACATAAAACACACCAAGACAACATCTAACTACAAATTAAAATAAATACAGTAGATGAGAAACAAACAATACTTTGGGGAAACAACCACAGAATGTGGGACATTCTATAGGAATTATGATCTGGTTTCTCCAACAAATTGTTGGCATTAAAAAAAAATGTGTGTTTGTATTCTTTAGAATGAATGAAACTCTAATGACCTAACAGCCAAATAGCAATGTGTGAACCATATTTGGATCCTAATTTGCACACATCAAATGTGAAAAGACACTCGTGATAATCAAGGAAATCTGAATGCAGATCTACAGAGAGGTCACAGAGTATTAGATGCCTTGGGGAAAAGTTCTTACCTATTACAAGTCTATCCTGAACCACTTACAAGTAAAATGGCAAGGCATTTCAAATTTTCTTCAATGTTCTCCAAAAAAAGCAGGGAACTAGATGAAACAAGATAGGCAAAATGCTGATTATTGTTGAAACTGAGTTACAGGTACATGTAAGTTCCTTCTAGTCTCTTGAGAACATTTTAATATTTCCATAATTAAAAGGTTTTTTTAAAAGCCAATGTATTACCATTAATTTTTTAAGTACATAAATGTCATTATTTATACATAATTTATCTCCACACAGAATGCAAATAATCTAAATGTTTTGCAATAGCAAAAGGGTTTTAAAACTATGACAAGCCAATCTGATAAAGATTATGCAGCCATTAAAATGGCAACAAGGAAAAGAGCAACAAAGAAAATGCTTACAGAGTCTGGCTCGGTGGCTCAGCCTGTAATCCCGCACTTTGGGAGGCTGAGGTGAGTGGATTGCCTGAGCCCGCGGGTTCGAGACCCGCCTGGGCAATTTGGCGAGACCTCATCTCTACAATAAAGCAAAAACCTAGCTGGGCGTGGTAGCGCATGACTGTAGTTCCAGCTACTGGAAGGCTGAGGTGGAAGGATCGCTGGAGCCCAGCAGGTCGAG
>NW_007245880.1:176075-196376 GCF_000164805.1 Carlito syrichta
CGAACCCGCGGACTCAGGCAATCCACTCACCTCAGCCTCCCAAAGGCGCAGGATTACAGGCTGAGCCACCGAGCCCAGCTTATAATAAATTTTTTTAAAAAAAATAGCCAGGCATGGGGGCACACTCCTGTACTCCCAGTTACTTGGAAGGCTGAAGTAGAAGGATCACCTGAGCCCAGCAGGTTGAGGCTGCCATGGCCATGAGCCTGCCACTGTACTCCAGCCTGGTCAACAGAGTGAGACTCCAACTCAAAACAAAACAAAACAAAAACAAAGAGTATGTAGGAAGAGTATGTAAGAAAAAATAAAATAGCATATCAACATATCTTAAAGTGTGGTAGAATGCTTTTCTCATTAGTGATATTTTTTTTTTCTGAAACAAAAGGGTAACGGAAACAATACAACAAGGAATTTATCTGGATCTATGTATGCTGAAATGTATCATGGTATAGTGGAAACAGCATTGGCTTTGAAGTAAGACAAGTTATTTAAACAATCTGAGAAACAGTGTCTTTATCTCTAAAATTCATGTAGCTATTCTTTAGAGGATGGCCCAAGGATCAGAGGCGTAAGTGATTAGAGATGTAATTGACTTGGTAACTTGGTGATGGGGCAACCATCTTGGCATCATAATACCTGGTATATAGTAAACATTCAATTAAAAAAATGCATGTTACTATTATCATATTAAAGGTGGGAGAGTTCTGAGAAAATAGAAAAATGGGAGGTAAGCTGATGGTATAATGGCGGCAGACTTTTATGGCAACATATAGCCTTCCCACAAAAAATGAAGAGCAAACACAGTGAGGAATTCGAATCTTATCTGGGCCAGCTGGAGGTATGTGTTGGCTGGAGAGGGACTAAGACGTGTATGAGGGGCATGCAGTGAGCAACAGCAGGCAATGGAGAGGTCAATAAGGCCACCCTGTAGAAAGAACCAGAGAGCCAGATAATTCCATGATGCATTCAAACAAGTCTGCAGCTTTTAGGCAGCACCTACAGAACTCCAAGGGGGAGATGAGCATGAAAGGTGGGAATTGGATGGGCGCAGTTACTCAGTCTGTAATCCCAGCACTTTGGGAGCCCATGGGTTCCAGACCAGCCTGGGCAACTTGGCAAGACCTCATTTCTACAATAAATCAAAAAAATTAGCTGGGTGTGGTGGCACATGCCTGTAGTTCCAGCTACTTGGAAGGCTGAGGCAGAAGGATCGCCGGAGCCCACCAGGTTGAGGCTGCAGTGGCTGTGAGCATGCCACTGCACTCCAGCCTGGGCAACAAGAGTGAGACTCCAACTCAAAAAAAAAGAAAGGTGGAAATTAAGAAAAGGTATTTAGAGGAATCTAACTCTGTATAGGGTACAAGGACTGTTCAGGTACCTTTATATGAAGTGATGGGACTTTTTGGCAATGAGAGGCAATTCCTAGCTGAGAATGTTATGATATGACAGAGTTTCAGAGCTTGAACAACCTGGAATTCAAGAATATCTCATCCTGTTTCTCCATCCTAAAAGATGAGAAAATGAAGTCCAAAAAGGGGAAGGCTCCAGGTACTCTGGCCAGGTCCTATAGTAAAGCTATGCCTAGAACTCCAGTCTTCCTTGGACCAGTGTTCGTGTCGCATTACCATCACAAGTCAATTATTTTTTCCCACATTTATTAAACACACAGAGATTTCCATGTCTTAAAGAGCATAATACAATATAAGCACTTATTCTTTTCACATCAGACACTCTCTACTAACTTCAAATTATTTGGTTGCATGGAACAAAAGAGAATGCATTGAACATTTTTTCCCCAAAGGTTCCATCAGCACCTACTACGTGTCAGGGTCATAAAAACAAATGGCACAGACCCTGTTGCCAACTAGCTTTCAATACAGTGAAGAAGGCAAGCATGGCTGAGAAGAACTATAATCCTGTAAATACACTTTCTAACACTCAGTGTGCCATGAAGTTAAAGAGACTAGAGATAGAACTCATTGGGCTTCAAAGGGAGACAAGGAAATGAAAAACTGTCTAGATCCTGTGGAAGAGTAGTTGACCAGCAAACAGGGGACAAGAAGGTGGCCAGCTCCTGACACAATCGCTTAGTGACAGTTGGTGAGGATTCAAACTGTGAAAATTGACAAAAAATACAGTAAACCTACTAGGGTGAAAGTTAGGTGGGGTTCAGAGAAAAATCCCTGTCAGGCAAACTGGCAGAGGAGTAAAAAATGAAGTAAAAGTCAACCTCTTTTAAGTTGTAAGGAAATTATTATTATTATTATTATTATTACTATTATTATTACTTATTTTTTTGAGTTGGAGTCTCACTTTTGTCACCTAGGCTGGAGTGCAGTGGCGTGCTCACAGCCACCGCAGCTTTGACCTGCTGGGCTCAGGCGATCCTTCTGCCTGAGCATTCCGAGTAGCTGGAACTACAGTCGCATGCCACCACATACGACTAGGTTATTTTTTTTTAATTTATTTTAGAGACAAGGTCTCACCAAGAACTGGGTTGGTCTCAAACCCCCCAGGTTCAGGCAATCCTCTCGCTTTAGCTTCCCAAAGTGCTGGGATTATAGGCTAAGCCACTGTGCCCAGGCAGGAAATTTTTTTTTAAAGAGAGAAGAAATTTATTTCTTATCTGTGAGCTTCAACTACAATAAGGTGATTAAAAAGAATCATCACTGACCGAGGTATAAGAAGCCTCCAAGAGCAGAACAAATTTTTATCTTATGCAGATGCCAGCAGCTGCTACCTTTCAGAGTGTTAGTCCTGGGGTGTGCATAACGACTCTGGCTTCTTGCAAACATTCCTTTCGTTCCCTTTTATCTAGAATTGTGTCTCTTTTCCACTGGCTTTCCCCACTCTCTTGCTGTAGAAAACAGCTGTGGTATTTATAATAGAAATTTCAACTTGGTCTCTGTGGTTTGAGCTCTCTGGTCCTGTGTGGCCTCCAACAAATGGCCCTTCAAAACCATCCAGTGCCGGGCTCGGTGGCTCAGCCTGTAATCCCGCGCCTTTGGAAGACTGAGGTGAGTGGATTGCCTGAGCCCGCGGGTTCGAGACCCGCCTGGACAGCAAGACCACATCTCTACAATAAATCAAAAATCAGCCAGGCGTGGTAGCGCACGCCTGTAATTCCGGCTACTCAGAAGGCTGAGGCGGAAGGATCGCCGGAGCCCAGCAGGTCGAGGCTGCGGTGGACGGGAGCGGCCACTGCACTCCAGTCTGGGCGACAGAGTGAGACTCCAACTCAAAAAAAAAAAAAAAAAAAACCATCCAGTGATGAGGCACAGATTAATATTCCCTAAGAAGCAGATCCTACTTCTCCAAAAAACAACTTTTACTAGTATCAATTATATGGACATATTATTACAAGAGAGAACTATCAATATATCTTCAGCTCCAAAGTCTACTCTGAGGAAAATTTTATGAGCTCTACAAAATATCTTGTGTGCTCCACAGGAAGGTCAAGCAAAAAATGGGTCTCTCAGAAGCAAAAAAAAAGAAAAGAAAAGAAACCAACATAGAGGATCTACTTTGTGCTGGGTACCACCTTAATTACTTTACATGTGTTAGTAATGGTTTTCTATCCTTCTGACCTTACTTCATTCGGTTTGAGTTTTTGTGGTATCTCATCATAGATTGTGCACATTATATCACTTCTATTGAGGATTAATTTGGAGATTAATGATTAGAGCAAAGAGATGACCAATGCCAGAATCGAAGAAAACCTCTTTCTCCAAACTCCCAGCTATATGTTCTTTGCAAAAGTCCCTACTGTTTTTCAGACAGCAAAGTATGGAAAGATACACACCGATATGAACATAAGAATTTCTTAAAACACATATGGGCATAAGGGATCCTAAATACTCGGTGAGTTTTGCCATATACTAGCACACATTGCTGTTCAAAACTAGCACACTTCCTGTAACTGGCCACTGGGATGAATTGAACCCAGGAAGAGGTTAGGAAAGTGTTAGGAGGGCTTAGCTCATCCACCTGGCAAACTCTCCTGACGTGACCTGGCAGTCCTGACTGCTGATTTACCTTCTTCTCTGCTGCATGCTTGCCTGGGCCTATTAGACTATTAAAATATTAATAGGGTCCTGGTATCTGTCATTATTAATTTTGGCAAGGAACAAGGACATGCTGTGCCATAGTATTGATAGATTTGTAGAATATGTTAATCATAGCACTCATTATTCAGCCAAGTTACTATTTTTTTCAGACGGTTTTTCCCCACTAATCATATTTGATATTTGACAACTTTTCATCTCCAGTTAAACACACTTGTTCCTTAGAATTCTACTTATCTATGTATTTTTAAAATGTTTTTATAGCAATAATTTATTGAACAATTGTGCCCATCACATACAGACAAAATTTTCTGGTAAGTATCTAGAGTTTAGCTAAGAAATGAGTAGATTGTTAAAGCTGGCATAAAATAATACATTCCAGCTTTTGCTTTTTAATTTTTAAAAATTATTTTATTTTATTTATTGTCCTATGGCAGAGCCAGCAACAGCCAAGGACAACTTCTCAGGTCATCAGTCTCTGTGCTGGGGACACTTGCCATTTGAAAGCAGCATTCTTTCTTTTTTAGGTATTTTTTTTCTTTTTAGTTTTCTTTTTCTTGTTTTCCAAGAATTGTTTATTCCTTAGTCATAAATAAGTGATATTCTTTAGCCTCCCCCCCAAAAATCTCCTTTTAGTCTATGAATAAAGTAGTTTAAATTGACAGAGTTTCCAACACTACATTCTTGGAATGAAGTCTACCTAATCACAATGCATTTTTAAAGAAAGTACACTACTGGACTCTGTTAGATAATATTTTATTTAGAATCATAAAGATTCTATTTATAACTGAAAAGTATTGCATTTCATTTTCTTTAACTATCCTTATCTGATTTTAGAATCAGTTGGGAATCTTTACTCTTTTTCTCTTTTCTGAACAATGTGAAATACACACACACACACACACACACACACACACACACACACACACACATTGTTTATAGGTAGAAATGACCCATAAAACCCTTTTTTGTTTTTGGTTTTTTGGATGAAGGAGTCTTTAAGTAATCATTTTGGTTTCTTTAACACTTATTAGTCTGTTTCCTCTTGATTTCAATATTGGTAATTTAGTTTATATTTTTCCCATAAGAATGGCTAAACGTAAAAAGAGTGATCAAGTGTTGGTGAGGATGTGGAACAACAGAACACTCATACATTGCAGGTGGGAATTAAATTACTGCAACACCATAGGTACATTGCTTACACTACCGACTAAAGTTAAATATCCATATACCTGATGTCACAGCAATTCTATTCCTGGGTACATTCACAAGAGAAGTAAGTACTTATGGCCACCAAAAGACATATACAAAAAATGATCATATGGTATTATTCATAATAGTTCCAAACTGGAAATAATTCAAAAGTCTCTCAACAGTAGAAATAAATTGTGGAATACTACAAGCAATGAGAAGGAAAAAACTACACACAAGACTATGAATGAATCTCACTGACATAATGTTGTGTGAAAGAAGTAAGCACAAATACTATATGCTATTATTATGTGGAGACAAAATTAATCTTTCATGATAGAGTTCAGTATAGTGGGAGGGGAATTCGGGGAGGAGGCACAAGAGAGCCTGTTGGAGTTCTGGGAATATTCTATGTCTTAATCTGGGTGGTGGTATGCAGTGACACACATGTAGACATTCATTTAGCTGGTACATTTAAGAATGTACACTTGGACAACTCCCTCGGGTCCTCTCCCACTGTGGGAGCTTTTCTGTACTCTCAATAAATCTTTTCTAAAAAAAAGAAAAAGAAAGAATGTACACTTTATCATATGTAAGTTATACCTTAATTTTTTTAAAAGCAAGTACTAACCATATAGTAAATAACTGATAAATTTGACTACCTAAAACTAAATAACCTATGGAAAGCAATGTGACGATTTCTCAAAGAACTAGAAATTGAGCTCCCATATGATCTAGCAATTCCTCTCCTGGGAATATACCCAGAGGAACATAAATCTCTCTACCAAAAAGACACCTGCATGTATCTGTTCACTGCAGCACTATTCATAATAGCAAATGCATGAAACCAACTCAGAGGTCCATGGAAAGTGGACTGGATAAGGAAAATTTGGTACATACACACGATGGAATATTATGTAGCCATAAAGAACAAAATCACGGCCTTCGCAGCAACTTGGATGCAGCTGGAGACCATCATACTAAGTCAACTATCACACAAAGAATTGAATACTGCATGTTCTCGCTCATAAGCAGGCCTGGAACACTGGCCACAGTAGCACAAGGGTGGGATCAGCAGATGCTGGGCACTGCGAGGGGAAGGAGGGAGGCGAGCACGTGGCAAGACGATGGGTACCTGGTCCACTATCAGGCAGAGAGAGAGCCAGTTAGAAGCCCAAGCTACAACTGCATGCGACCTACTTATGTGATAAATCCTCACTTGTACTCCACAACTCTAAAATAACATGTTAAAAAATAAAATAGCTTTTCACCACACGAAAAAAGGTAAATTACAACCCTAGGATTAACAAAAGTTAAAACTTAATCTTTGATTTTACAAGCACAAGGACACTTTTTTGTTGTATCTGTAGTGGAAACCCTAGCAGTAGACAGTAATGGCTCCAGATCTGTCAAACAGATGCATTGATTCTTTTTTTTAACTGTAATTGAGTTTTTCCTCTCTTTTTTTTTTTTTGTCGTCAGAGTCTCACTCTGTCGCCCAGACTGAAGTGCAGTGTCACTCTCATAGTCACCGCAGTCTTGACTTGGTGGGCTCAGGTGATCCCTCCCCCTCATCCTTCCAAGTAGCTGGAACTACAGGCGTGAGCCACCATGTCCAGCTAATTTTTTAATTTACTGTAGAGATGAGATCTCGCCATGTTGCCCAGGGTGGTCTTGAACCCCCAGACTCAGGCAATCCTCTTGCCTCTTCCTCTCAAAGTGCTGAGATCACAAGCAGGAACCACTGCGTCCAGCTTGAGGTTTTCCTTTTATTTTTAGTTGACATATAAAAATTATACACGTTTATAGTATACAGAGTGATATTTTGATATATGTATACAATGTGCAAAAATTAAATCAGAGTAATTAGCATACCCATCACCTCAAACAGTCATCATTTCTTTGTGTTGGGAACATTCGAAATCCTTTCTTCTAGCTTTTTGAAAATATGCAACAAATTATTGTTAACCATATTTAACCCACAGTACTATAGAGCACTAGAACTTATTCCTCCTATCTAGCTGTAAGTTTGCATCTGTTAACCAGCATCTCTCTATCCTCCCCCCCTTACCCTTCAGCCTTTAATAACCACAATTCTACTCTCTACTTCTATAATCTCTATATTTTTTAGGTCCCACATATGAGTAAAGACATGAGGATTTGTCTTTCTGTGCCTGACTCATTTTACTCAACATGACCTCTTCCAGGCTCATTTATGTTGCTTTATTTTATTGTATTTGAGTTGGAGTCTCACTCTGTCACCCAGGCTGGAGTGCAGTGGCACGTTGCTCACAGCCACCACAGCCTTGACCTGCTGGGCTCATGCGATTCTTCCGCTTCAGCCTTCCAAGTAACTGGAACTACAGGCATGCATTACCACACCCAACTTATTTTTTGATTTATTATAGAGATGAGGTCTCACCCCCTTGCCTAGGCTGGTCTCGAACCCTTGAGCTCAGGAAATCCTCCCATCTCGGCCTCACAAAGTGCTGGGATTACAGGCTTGAGCCACTGTGCCCAGTTTAGGATGTTATTTCTTATGGCGTGAATTTCAGAAGGAGTTCCCCTCCAACTTGATGTGCGGGCTGTTGGTGCCAGCAGCCATACTCCAAAGTTTTGGGGAATTAGCAACTTTCTGGGAGCACCGATCATTAGAACCCCTGACTTTTATATTATTATCAGAGAGAACTAAACTGACTATGTTTCAAAGTAAAAATCAAGACACGTAGTCAGGCATGGGATGTTCCTGCATTTATAACGAGAAAACTGGAGGAAAAAGTTAAATGACTTCCTAAAAACGGGCAGCAAGAACCGACACACAATTCTAATTCCAGAAGGCTTAAATGTACTGAATTTAGATTTGAGGGTATGCATTTAACAAAGACAAACTCAGCTATTTCCCCTGATCAGAGCATAGGGTTCAAATACAATTGAAAGGTAACTAGGAAGTATCTTTATTTTTGTCACCTAGAATTATTAAGAAGTTATTTACAGAGGAAAAGAGCAAAGCATAACAGTCCTTAAGAAATAATCACAAATTTTCTTTTAAGGTGATGATTCTCATCCTTCTTTAAGACTGAGTGTCATCACACCCACCCATCTTCCTAGTCTTTTTATTCTCTTCAATCTATTTCCCATTATTTCCTAAGAGATCAGTACTACACCTGCCCCAAATGGGATGGTGGTTGCAAAATACATGAGCCACAGTCTTAAGTAAGAAAGGCTTACGCTTCACACCCAGTTACAACTAGCACAATCTATGTCTAAATACTTGGGATGAATCAATGCTCAGACTATACTTGAGATAGCTGTAAGTACAGTAAGCTGTACTTTCTGTAATAGCCTCTCCCTCCAAGAAGAGGCTCTGATGAAGGGTGGGAAATGCAGGAAGCACCAGAAAATAATTTGGCTGATTGCATTATCACCATCGCTATTTATGAAATACCTCTTAATGTGACTTCAAGCAGAAGCAGACATGCTTTCAATGTGGAAGCTGAAATATCCTCTATAGTGTTTTATCTAAGCTGCCCTCTACAAATCAGATAGTGACACATGTCTCTTTTAACATAGCCAGCATTGCTCTTCATGGCCCAGACTCACAAGATGACAGGTCAAAATAATAACAGGCTTCTTTGATGGCTCCTCTTAGGCTACAACTGAAATGCAAAACCAAAACAAAATGAAATAAAAAGTCATTGGGGGAGTTTTCAATTCTCAGTATTTTGGAATTCATGTTTAAATTGATAATCCAGATCTCATCTCATAAACTTGAAGAAGTTTTTTCAACAGTAAAATGTAAATTTCAGTCCACCTCCCAAAAGCACTCAGTGATAGATTACGTGAAAGAAAAGATGATGTGAAACAGAATGCTCCAGAAACAGGTGTTGTAATTAACTCATGATTCCCCACAAATTCCTTCTTGCTTCTACTCTTGGCCCTAGAAACTTTCTGAAGATCAGTTCTTTTTCCAATCTTGATATTCAGAATATAACTGAAAATGTCTTGGGTGAATGAAGCACCCTTGTGGGTTAACTGAAATTAATGATCAGCCCATGTTACTGTGAGAATAGAAAGCATAATAGAAAGAATGTCATAGACATTCTGAAAGTTGTTATTTTTCCATTTGATTTCTGACAGAAACACTTTCTTGCGATTGACTTCTTTCTCTAGCAACCTAAAGTAGATGTGGCAGGGATGGGTGAATGCAGGTGTGGGTGTGTATGAGAAGAAGATATGAAAAATACGGCTAGCAAGGTCTCTAGCCAATTACCTGTTGCTCCATAATGGGCTGAACTAATATTGTTGATGTCAACCTTTCTGAGTAGACAGTGGCTCTCTTTGGCTCAGCCTTACTAACTTTGCCATAGTAATATAACAGGGCGGTACTATGGACTCAGTTGTGTTCCACTCAAAATTCATTTGTTGAAGTCCTAACTCCCAATGTGATGGTATTTGGAGATAGGGCATTTGGAAGGTAATGAGGTTTAGATGAGGTCATGAGGATGGGGCCCTCACAATGGAATTAGTGTCATTATAAGAAGAAACATCAAAGCGCTTGCTCAGTCTTTCTGGCCCTGCATTTGCGCACACAAAGAAGAGGTCATACGCACACATGTGAGATGAAGCTGTCTGCAAGCCAGGAAGAGAGCCCTCACCAGAACAGTCCGATGCTGGCACCCGTATTTCATACTTCCAGCCTCCAGAACAGAGGGAAAACAAATTGCCATCGTTTATGCTACCCAGTCTACGATATTTTATGACAGCCCAAGCTAAAACAGGTTTAGATATTTTGAGAAGAGTTGTCACAAAAACATAGTTGTTCTAAATGCAGTGGGCAGCAATTTCATCACTTTCATGCTCATATTTATGAAAGTTTCACTTAACACCACTTGGCCAGTATCCAGGACTGCCACCCTTAGAACAACAAACAAAAGCCTGTGATTAGAGGAACGAGAGAGTGAACACAGCCCTTCTTAGAAGATGGAGCTGTCAATTCAATTTTCTGCATACAATGTCCTACTCCAATTGCAACAGGTAAAAGAAAAGCATGCCCTGATCCCTCTACAGAGGAGCTGGAGCCCTGCTGCTGGAGAGGACAACACTGAGGCGGCCTGTGTGCTGGACATTTGTCTGCAACAGCACTGCACCTGGGCCTTCCTTAGGCCTTGCACCTTGCTTGCCCAGTGCCTCTGTAGCATCCAGTTAGCTAGAGTGAGGTAACAGAAGAGATCTCTGGCCTCTGACAAAGAATAACCCTAAAAGAAAACTGCTAAATTCCACTCTACAAGCCAGATTTGTTCAGTTCTGATGTTTGCAAATTTGAAGTTTTTATTTGGCTCCATAGAACTCTGTGACATTAGGGCTCATGCAAGGCTAAGATACACAGCTGGGTTTATCAACTGCCAATGGTCAGGCATGCAGAAGCTCTCAGGCAGAAAGCAGTTTCTAATAACCGATTGGTTTTCCCCAGCTATTAAAAAAATTTTAGAATAAAATGTCAACCCCCACACAGGCAAGTACAGAAATGGAAATGAAAGTTCTGCCTAGTATGGCAAGATTTATTTGTTTTTTTTTTTAATAAAATTGATTGGGATCAATTTGAGATAACTGCTGGGAGATGCAAGGAATTACTTTTAGATATGTCATTTGTTTTGTTTCCATTCTGGAGCCCAAAGGAACATTGCCAGTGTTTTTCCAGTAGCACAATACAGTGCCAGAAGAGTTAAAATAAGAAACCCTACCTGCTTAATCTGCCAGAAAACACAAGAGGTGCAATCAGCTCTGGGAAGAGTTGCTCTGAATGAGGTATGCCTGGCTGCTTTAGGCCATGCTGTTTGTCAGTCTTTCAAAATTCAAGTCATTTCCAGATGCTGATCTATAATATTGTGATATTTTATCTGATTACACTTACCTGATTGTGCCTTATCTGCTATTTGCCTTCCCATTCTTCCATGTATATTAAATGCAGGTGCTTTTATTATTCTGAGAGCTAGAAAGTGTTGACTGTTCTGAATATAAATGGGGATATTATATCATTAACTCTCTCCGAAAGCAGGGCCATTCACTGTGTAAATCACATGCAAGGTACCTAGTGGAGACACAATAAACCATAATGTCTCGAGAAAGAAAGCAATGAGGAATGGATAAGGAGATAAAAATTTAAGGCATTGTTAAAGAGGGGTAATCTTCAAAATCCTATTTGGTTCTTTCAAACTAGCATTTGTTGATAATATAACCTTTATATTAGAAACTTTTTTAAGTTAATAAAAAAAATCTTTTGGGCGAGCCATCACAACACAGAATGCTAACACTAATAGGATTGCATGAAAACACTATCACTAACATTCTGTGGCTCGTCTAAGTCAGGAGGACATTTTGAACGTACTAGAATAATCTTTTAGAGAAATATACTTTGCTTTGGCAAATGTATTCTTACTCTACCTGGGTGTACTGCTGAAACAAGGTGGCCAAATGGCCAAATGCTTTAAGCCCTTTCCAGACGTTAAAAGTTGAATCATTTAGAATCTAGTTGCAAATTTCAAAGGAAGTAATACATAGTGAATTAAGGCAGAACCGTGACAATGTGCGACTACCCAATAGTCTGAGCTTATACGCTCTGCTTCGCTTCCACTGCAATGGCCTCACTAAAAGTTAATCCACAGTTATTTAAGTGGAAATTTTCAGAAAATCCATTTCAGAGCAAATGTTATGTAAGAGCTTAAATAAGCCACTGCCCTCTGTTGGATAGAATGTCAGATGGGTTGTTCATTGATCGGTGGGCCAGATTCCTCTGCAATGTAACAGCTGCGTAAAGGAACACATCTTACAATCTTTACCTAAAGGACTGTGGCCAGAGTCACCTTCTGACTCAGATCTGAAGGTGTGAGACCAAAGAGAACAAGTGTAAGGACAACTGGGAACACAAGGAGGCAGGTCACCAAGGAAGACGCGGTTTCTGCTCTCTCTCTTCCCAGACTCTGTGCGAGGAGACCAAAGCACAGGACCCAGGGCTACTCCTTTCTCCCTGCCACTCACCATTACATACAAATGCACAGACAGTCCATTGTCTTTCACTTGAATAAATGTACATTTAAAATACCTCTTAAAGTCAAAGTCGCTTTTTAATGAGAGAATCCCTTATTATTCTTGAGCAATGTGCTTGAAAACATATGAATATGAAAGATAAGTCTAAGCTTTTCAATAATTTTGAATTTAAACATATTTTCACAAGAAAGATATAACAAGATTCCCATAACCTGATTAAACTTCAACAGCCTGGTGCAGTGTCTCACACCTATAATCCCAGCACTTTGGGAGGCTGAGAGGGGAGGATTGCTTGAACCCAGGAGTTTGAGACCAGCCTAGGCAACATAGGAGACCTCATCTCTAAAAAAAATCAAAATACTAACCAGGCATGGTGGTGTGTTCCTATAGTCCCAGCTACTTGGGAGGCTGAGGCAGAAAGATCACCTGAGCCCAAGAGGTTGAGGCTGTGGTGAGCCATGATTGTGCCACTGCACTCCAGCCTAAGTGACAGAGTGAAACCTCGACTCAAAAAAAAAAAAAACAAAACTTCATTTATTTGGTTATGTATGCAAGTAATTTTTTTTTTTTTGAATTGGCAGCTCACTGTTGCCCAGGAGTACAGTTGCATGCTCATGGCCACCACAGCCTCAACCTGCTGAGTTCAAGTGATCCTTCTACCTCAGTCCTCCAAGTAGCTGGAATTATAAGCGTGTGCCACCACACTCAGCTAATTTTTTGATTTATTGTAGAGACGAGTTCTCACCATGTTACCCAGGCTGGTCTTGAATACCCGGATTCGGGCAGTCCTCTCATCTCTACCTCCCAAAGTAATGGTATAATAAGAGTGAGCCACCACGTCCAGCTTCGTATGCAAGTAATTTTAACTGGGTATTTCTTTACATCACTCAGAAGATCTGTTCCCCCCAAAATGCAAAAATTAATGAAAAAAGAGATATTTTAAACATAAATGCTAAAACCGTAGGACTAGAGGACATACAGAACAACATAGGAAAATATGTTCATGACTTATGAGTTGCCAACATTTCCTATGTTACAAATAGCAGTAACTAAAAAGAAAAAAAAAGATTATTACACTTCATCAAAATTTAAAACTTCTACTCATCAAAAGAAACCATTAAGAAAATGAAGATGAGCCAAATTCAGTGGCTCAACCTGTAATCCCACGCCTTGGGAGGCTGAGGTGAGTGGATTGCCTGAGCCCGCAGGTTCGAGACCCACCTGGGCAACTTGGCAAGACCTCATCCCTACAATAAATCAAAAAATTAGCCGGGCGTGGTAGCGCACGCCTATAGTTCCAGCTACTTGGAAGGCTGAGGCGGAAGGATCGCCGGAGCCCAGCAGGTCGAGGCTGCGGTGGCCAGGAGTGGCCACTGCACTCCAGTCTGGGCGACAGAGTGAGACTCCAACTCAAAAAAAAAAAAAAGAAAAAGAAAATGAAGATGAGCTGAGCTCCGTGGCTCAGCCTGTAATTCCAGCACTTTGGGAGACCGAGGCAAGAGGATTGCCTGAACCCAGGGGTTCAAGATCAACCTGAACAACTTGGTGAGACCTCCTCTCCACAACAAATCAAAAAATAAGCCGGGCATGGTAGCATGCAGCTGTAGTTCCAGCTACTTGGAAGGCTGCGGCGGAAGGATCACCTAAGCCCAGCTGGGGGAGGCTCAGTGGCCATGAGCCTGCCACTGCACTCTAGCCTGGGCGACAGAGTGAGACTCCAACTTAAAAAAAAAATGAAAAGAAAAGTCACAGACTTGGGGGGAGCATTGACAAAACATATATCTAAGAAAGGGCTGGTACCTAGGATATAGAATGAACTGTGACAACTCAACAATAGAAACATAAACTCCCCCAATTAAATGAGAGCCAAAGATCCAAAGAGTTAAACAAATATATACCTAAATGGCCAAAATAAGCACATGAAAAAGTGTCAGCATCATTCATTATCGGGGAAATGCAAATAAAAGTCACAAAAATACACCACTACATACCCCCACCCCCGGAATGGTTACAGTTCAAGAGACTGGCACCACCACCTGTGGGCAAGAGAGGTAGACGGCCTGAAGCAACATGTGGGTGGGAGGTAAAAGGATGCAACCACACTGGGAACAGTTAGCTTCTTCTAAAATGAAACAGCTGACCTCATGCCTTTACTCCCAGCATCTTGGGAGGCTAAGGCAAGAGGATTGCCTGAGCCCAGGGGTTCGAGACCAGCGTGCGCAACATGGCGAGACCTTGTCTCAACAAAAATCATAAAAATTAGCTGGGTGTGGTGGTGTGTGCCTGTTGTTCCAGCTACTTGGAAGGCTGAGGCGGAAGGATCGCCTGAACCCAGCAGGTTGGGCAAAAAAGAGTGAGACTCCGACTCAAAAAATAAAAAAACAGGCCAGGCACAGTAGTAGCTCAGCCTGTAATTCCAGCACTTTGGGAGGCTGAGGCGAGAGGACTGCCTGAGCCCAGAAGTTCGAGACCAGCCTGGGCAACCTGGTGAGACCTCATCTCTACAATAAATCACAAAAATTAGCCAGGCATGGTGGCATGCGGTGTTGTTCCAGCTACTTGGAAGGCTGAGGCGGAAGGACTACCTAAGCCCAGCAGGTCGAGGCTGTGGTGGCTGTGCAGCGTGTCACTGCACTTCAGCCTGGGTGAAAAAGAGTGAGACTCCAACTCAAAAAATAAAAAAATAGTCAGGGCACAGTGGCTCATCCTGTAATCCCAGGACTTTGGGAGGCTGAGGTGAGGGGATTGCCTGAGCCCACTGGTTCGAGACCAGCCTGGGCAACTAGGTGAGACCTCATCTCATAATAAATCACAAAAGTTAGCCGGGCATGGTGGCGTGCACCTGTTTTTCCAGCTACTTGAAAAGTTGAGGCTCAAGGATCACCTGAGCCAGCAGGTCGAGGCTACGGTGGCCGTGCAGTGTGCCACTGCACTCCAGCCTGGGCAATAGAGTGAGACTCCACCTCAAAAAATGAAAAACTAAAAATAAGAAAATAAAATAGCCGGGCTCGGTGGTTCAGCCTATAATCTTGCGCCTTTGGGAGGCTGAGGTGAGTGGATTGCCTGAGCCCGCGGGTTCGAGACCTGCCTGGGCAGGCGAGACCTCATCTCTACAATAAATCAAAAAATTAGCCGGGCGTGGTAGCGCGCGCCTGTAATTCTGGTTACTCGGAAGGCTGAGGTGGAAGGATCGCCGGAGCCCAGCAGGTCGAGGCTGCGGTGGCCAGGAGCGGCCACTGCACTCCAGTCTGGGCGACAGAGTGAGACTCCAACTCAAAAAATAAAAAAAGAAAAGAAAAGAAAAGGAAACATATATCTACCCCATGACCAGCAGTTCCATGTACCTATTTACCCAATATAAATGAAACCTGCATTCACAAAAAAATTTGTGCAAGAACACACATACCTACTCTTATAGCAAAAAACCAGAATAATCTGTGTCTATCAATAACAGAACAGATAAACTGTGGTAAGCAATAAAATGAACAGCATACAAGAACAAATTATCAATGCACAAGATGACATGGATACATCTCACATTGTGCAGGGTGAAAGAAGTCTCACACGAAAGCATATACCTGTGTATTGTATGAGTTCATTTACATGATGTTAGAATATGCAAAACAATCTAGAGTGGAAAAAATTCAGAACAGCAGTTTCCTCTGGGAATACTGGGAGGGATTCACTGAGAAAGGAAATGGGAAACTTTCTGTATTCTCGATAGGGTTTACATGTGTAGTTGTTCATCAGAACTCAGTAAATATACTCAAGATGGTGAATATCAATGGGAATTTTACATCAAAAGAATAGTGTAAACAAATATTAAACTCTAGTTAATAATATGGATCTGAAAGTGTTTAGGGAAAGTGTGATAGTGTCTTCAATTTACTTTGACATATATCACAAATAAGATAGATTAATGCATGAATAGATTATAATAAAGCAAGTATAATAAATGCTAATCATAGAATGTATAATGGTAACAAAAACTTATTTGTTCAATTCTTAGAAGCATTCCAACAAATGTAATTTTACTAAGTTCCACCAACGTGGCCATTTTTGCCTGTTTAACTGGTTATAAGCACCTAGTACTACATGTGGCATATAGTGTGTACTAAATAAATATTTGTTGAATGAACTTATCACATATAATTCCTTTTTTCTTTTCTTTTCTTTTCTTTTTTTTTTTTTTTTTGAGTTGGAGTCTCACTCCATCGCCCAGGCTGAAGTGCAGTGGCACACTCATGGCCATCCCAGCGTTGATTTGCTGGGCTCTGGCAATCCTTCTGCCTCAGCCTTCCAAGTCGCTGGAACTTCAGGTGTGCACTACTACACCTGGCTAAGTCTTGATTTATTGTAGTGACGAGGTCTTACCAAGTTGCCTGGGCTGGTCTCGAGTCCGTGGGCTCAGGCAATTTCACTTGCCTTGGCCTCCCAAAGTGCTGGGATTACAAGCTGAGCCACTGCGCCCAGCCGCCTTTTTTTTTTTTTTTTTAGACAGAGTCTTGCTAGATTGCCCAGGTTGGAGTTCAGTGACTGTTCACAGGCATGATCATAGCCTACTACAACCTCATACTCCTGGGCTCAAGTGATCTTCAGCTTCCTGAGTAGCTGGGTCTACAAATGCATGCCACCATGCCCCACCACATTTAATTCTCAATCAGGCTGTTTCCGTGCTTTTAGAAAGTTAGATGTGATCAAAGCAATGTAAATGACTTCCTCAATGCAGCCCATAACCAAAACCAAAAATTCCTAAAGTAAGTATAGATTATTTTAACACATTTAATACAAATTATATAACTAAACTGACTTTAAAATGATGACGGGAGATAATAAAATAAAAAGACTTCCAAAAGTCCATGCCATTTATTGATCTTAAACTTGATTGGGCATCAGAATTATCTGAGAGTTTTCTTAAAAAAAAAAAAATACCCTTTGGACATTCCAATTCAGTAGATCCATAATCTTTAAAAGATCCTTACATATTTTCAGTGCATAATTATATTTGGCAATCAATCATCTTGTTCATTTCTTTTCAACTTCTTCAAACATATCTTCTAAAAAGATAGCAAAGGAAATACCTTTTATTTAGCATCTACATACCACATACTGTTCGTGTTATTACATTTAGATTGCATAACAGCCCCTACAGGTATTGTTAACCCTACTTTATGGTTTGGAAAATTGAGATGAGACAATTTTAAGATTTTTGTCTAAATTCATTATAGATAGCAGTGGAAGAGCTAAGAGTGGAAACCAGATGGGTCTACAAATCTAACAACTACCACAAACATTTTTTAAAGAGATAAGGAAAAAAATGTTGCTGTCAGAGTTTCTCACCAGGGATTACAGACAGCAGTAACTCTGATATCATACAGAAAGCTCTTAATTTCTTACTTACGCCTGCTGACATATTTTCTGCTTGTATCTGATTCTAGCATCAATGGAAAAGAGCAGTTGACCTGACCTTTTATATACAACTTCAAGAAACGTTTCTTGGGGGGGTGAGGGAGGAAGAGAGAAAGACCTTCGAGGTCTTGGTTTCCCAATACCTGCAGCACTTGGACTGCTCAAGTTCTCCAAGTGAATATCCCAAACTGACAATTGTTTTTTCCTCTCACACACAAAAATAATAGTCTAGAACACCTGACAGTTAAAACACATCTTAGGCAAGCTGTTATCTGTCTAGTTGCTAGAAGAGTTCTTGGTTAAAAGCAACAGTAAATGACTATCACCTTCCTGGATTGCTAGAGTGACTATTTGGGCTTTAGTTCTCTCATGCTACTTTTAGGTTTGAAGATTATGCTCATTACAGACAATACAGCTTGACACATGACAAATATTTTTATTAAGCTGTCTATGTTCCATATTGTTGAACATATTGTTAGGGTATTCTGTTAGGGATATGTGGGATTAGAGTTCAGAATAAAAAGACCCCTATCCTTCACCATGTGATTTCACAACAGGAACTTGGAGCATCTTTAATATCCGAATTCTGTACCTCTTTGCAGAGTGCTCAAGACACACTGTTACATATACCTTTCAGAAGAGGTTCATTTACTCTAAGAGATTAAATCTATTCACTGCCTAAGAGATCACATCTTCCTGTACCTAATTCCTTTTTCAGCATCCAACTTTCCTTTTTTTTTGAGTTGGAGTCTCACTCTTTTTCACCCAGGATGGAGTGCAGTGGCACGTCACGGCCACCGCAGCCTTGACCTGCTGAGTTCAGGTGATCCTTCCACCTCACCTTCCAAGTAGCTGGAACTACAGGCATGCACCACCACGCTGGGCTAATTGTTTAATTTGTTGTAGAGACGAGGTCTCACCATGTTGCCCAGGCTGGTCTCAAACCCACGGGCTCAGGCAATCCTCTCACCTCAGTCTCCAAAAGCGCTGAGATTACAGGCTTGAGTCACCACATCCAGCCTTTCATGATTTATTGTAGAGACGAGGTCTCACCAAATTGCCCAGGCTGGTCCCAAACCCCTGGGCTCAGTCAATCTTCTCACGTCAGCCTCCCAAAGTGCTGGGACTACAGGCTAAGCCACTGCACCCAGCCTGGAATGTATTTTAATGACCTAACAAGATATGGCAAACTGTACCCCTTCCTGCACTGTGGGCAGGCATCATTAATAGATCATAGTGCTCTGAGCAGGCTCTCAGGATCCTTGTCACACCGTGCTGTAAGCAGGCCTTACCTCACATGAAATAAAGAGCTGAAAAAAAGAGACCCACATACAGCTACCAACTCCATGTCCTCCTTGTTTTGCTTCCCAATAGAATGAGAATACCCACATGGAACATTCTCATGGAAAATAATATATGATTAGTGTCTGTTAGGATATTGGGGCATAGCTGGAAAATGTAGTGACTCTATCAGTGATTAATCATGCGCTTTCCTCTCCTTGTATCTACTCAAGTCAGGAGATGCTGGTTCACTGACATTCATAGAAGGGCACTGATGGCATTCTGGTACAAACAGGACACAAAAGTGGTCAATGGTTCACATAGGCCCTGCATTTTCCAGGGCATTATTCCAGTGGCCAGAGGAAACTTCCATTACCTCAGGGTTTTTTTCTTTTATTATCTTTCTTTTTTTTTTTTTTGGTCTTCTAGCATTGACTCATAGTTCTCTCACACATTTTTACTCATGGCCTCAGAAGCAGGAAAAGACTTACGTGGTGTGTGAAAGAGCTTCTAATGACAGAATTAACTTTGCCTTTCCATATTTTGAAGGTCAAGAAGAGTCCCTTCCCTAAAGTTATGTTCTATTGTGATGCTCAAAATCTAGTATTGGCCATTCACTGTGGAAAGCCGCAGAGTACAGGAAAGAGTCCTGACTTTGGTATCAAACAGGTAAACCTCAGCTCTGCTATTTTCTTGCGTTCGTGTGGGTATGGCATTTATGACATGGGGATTACCATTACTTCTCTTAAGGCTGTTTTAATGAGTAAAGATAATATATTTAAAGTACTTCTTGGCACAGTGCTTGACACACAGTAGGCAACTTTATTTATTGTTATTATTATCATCACGATTATCATCACCTTTATTGCTAAGCAGTGCCATTTCCCTTGCTTCTCTCTTAAATGCCACTGTTCTTGATATGGGTAGCATATTAAGTTCCTACTGTCTCTATGTGAATGAGGGTTTCTTTCCTCTTTGGGGCCAAAGTAGTACTGGCACACAAGCCCCTTCAGCAGGAAGGATGTCTCAGATAAGTCACTGGATTGCCAAAAAGGCACTTGGCTTATTTTACAACTTTGTCTAAGGCTAATCATCCCAAAGTAGTTAACTTTCCCCACACAGTAGTTTTTGCCCCTGCCAAGCAATATACTGAAATAAAAACCCTTTTAAAAAACATCTGTTTGTCCAAATGTAAAAAAGCTATAAAAAGTCATTGCAAGCAGGGCTCAGTGGCTCAGCCTGTAATCCCGCGCCTTTGGGAGGCTGAGGTGAGTGGATTGCCTGAGCCCGCTGGTTCGAGACCCGCCTGGGC
>NW_007245880.1:196408-234124 GCF_000164805.1 Carlito syrichta
CAGGGAAGGCTGAGGTGGAAGGATCGCCGGAGACCAGCAGGTCGAGGCTGCGGTGGCTGGGAGTGGCCACTGCACTCCAGTCTGGGCGACAGAGTGGGATACCAACTCAAAAAAAAAGTCACTGCAATGAGGCAAATGTTATATACAGATTATTTAAAATATGACATAATTTTTAAAATCTGTTTTCAAACTTCTTTTTTTTTTGAGTTGGAGTCTCACTCTGTCACCTAGGCTGGGGTGCAGGACGCTCACGGCCACCCCAGAGTTGGCCTGCTGGTCTCTGGTTATCCTTCTGCCTCAGCTTTCCAAGTAGCGGGAACTACAGGTGCATGCCACCATGCTTGGCTAATTTTTAAAATTTACTTTAGAGACGGTATCTTACCAAGTTGCCCAGGCTGGTCTCGAACCCATGGTCTCAGGCAATCCCCTCACCTCACCCTCCCAAAGTGCTTGGATTGCAGGCTCGAGCCACCACACCCGAACTGTTTTCAAACTTCTAGCCAAAATTCTAACGGCCTGCCTACACCTGCCAAAAAGCTGATGGCACTTCAGAGATCATTTTATATCTCCTGCCACCTCACTCCTCATCTGCAGAGATAGATAAAGGATTGGTTGGATTTATATCTCACTTGAAAGTTCACTTGTTTTTAAATCATCACCTTGTTGCTTTATGGAGGTGGGGATGTTGGCAGGTTCCCAAAAGGGAAACAGGAAGTATCAGGCAATATACCTATTAAACAGCCTTATACTGTTTATACTCCCTTTGGCACATACTCCCAAAGGCTTATACTCCCTTTGGCACATTTACAGATAAAAGTGACAAGGACTGGATATGCCTTGGGCTAACAAAGTTATACTTTTTATATAAGTTAATTGACAAATATACATAGCGAAGACAATGTATAACAGCTTCATGGATATGCCACAAATAAAACAACTAAGCCACAGAAATATTTTATTGGCAAGCTTTCTCAGATCACTGATGAAATTTACACTCCTTTCTAATCCCATGACATCAGGGTGAAATTCAACTTACGACACAGTCATGATACCTTTCCATGACAGCGAGTGAAAGAGAAGACTTTCTAGAAATGGCATGGGAGTGCAGGAATCTCTCTCTATTTACCACTAGAAATACACTGTATTTCCATGTACCAATGCTCAGCTGCTGATCCGTTAGTCTTTGTTAGTAAGTAAGAACTTCTTGATTTCTAGGGACTGCGTGAAATTTAAGTGTCTGGATTAGAAAATAGATAGAGCATTCTTAAAAGTCAAAAGAAGTGGAGTAGCTATTTGCTTATAGACTAACTCATCCATCTAGAGATTGATCTCTGCCAAATTCTCCATGATTCTGTTACTCTGTTATTTATGAGGAGCTGTGGCATCGCGTTTCAGAAATTACCAAGCAGTCAACACTGATGGGTATGTATTTTTCTTGCGCACTCAGTGGCAAGAAACATATATAATAAATTCTTAGGAACTTTATCCCTTTTAGTTAAAGTCAAAATAACTGCTGACTCAATGATTTGCCACAAAATCTATTCCTGGGTAAAAGGGAGAACCATCTTCTACAGGAAAGAAGTATTTCAATACCTCAGCATTCCAACAAGAGCAGAGAGGCATCAGTAAGAAGCAAAATAAGAAACCATGTTCCATGACTGAGAAATTGTTTCTAAATATTTTTATTCTGTTTTAAATGTGTTCTCTGTGTAAAGATAGCAGATTAACTGCTTACAGGTCCATTTGATTTTTCAAAAAAATTTTAAATAAACTTATCTTACTTTTATGGTTGCAGATAGAAATTATTAACCATCTGCCTTTGCATTATTTAAACATCACACAAATAAACATTATTTTACAACCGGAAAACAGTTATTCATAGAATTGTATATTTATTCCCCAATAATTCTTCTGTGCTGTTTAATAAGGGCCTAAAGCTACCATTATTTCAATTCTTTTTAAAATTCATTACCCACAATACTAAGAAAAACAGATGATGTTACAGTATTTCATTGCAAATGAAGAAGGCCCTAAAGAGATTTTTTAAATTTTACTAGAAGCATCAATTATGTCCTTTTGAGGAAGTAGTTAAGAGGAAAAAATGACAACCTAAATCATAACTCACACTGATTTAAAAGAAATGAGAGTGGCACCACTAACTACCACTTGACAGCTTCATTAACTAATGCCCTTACATAGGCAAGTATCCTTCTGCATCAGGACAGACTATGGATAAATTAAGTAATATTTCATTTCTCGACTTCTTCAAAACACTGAAATGAACATATCTCTAGAATCAGACACTATGCCATGGAAAATAAATGGAAAGAGTCTTTTTTCTATGTCGGGCAGGGAAGAGAGGAAAAAGTAGAGCAAACAGAAGTGGCAGAAGTGGAGGGACAAGGCTCAAGATCTCCTGAAGAGAGTATGTTTTGAACCAAATTGATTAGAAGAAGAGAAATACCCTAAAGAACAGAAGACAGAATAAGTCAGCCAAGGGAAAGTCTTCATTGAAGACAAACTGATGTGCACTGTAAACCAAAGTTATACATAGTATCACCTTGGCTACTTATAGACAAAGGCCAGTGTTGATGGATAGCATTTAAAATAGTTCCCAATAACCTTCACCTCTTGATATTCATGTCCATGTGTAATCCCCTGCTTTGAGTACTGGCTGGACTTACTAACTCACTTTAGTGTACAGAATACAACAAAAATTATGTCATAAAAATACACTTGCCACCATCTTACCCTTTCTTGCTCTCTCTCTCTCTCTTGCTCTCTCGCTCTCTCTTTCTCTCTCTCTCTCCCTCTCTCATTCTCTCCCTCTCTCTCTCTTTCTTTCGCTTAACTCTAATGGAAGGCAGGTGTCATGTTGTAAACTGCCCTAGGAACAGGCCTCCATGGCAAGGAACTGAGAAAAGCCTTCAGTTAATGGCCAATAAGGAACTGAGGTGTTGAGTGTAACAACACACAAGAAACTAAATCCTGCCAAAATTTAGGTAAGTGAGCTTTGATATGTCTCCTCCCTCAAGTCTAGCCATTGGATGAAACGGCAACGCAACTGACATCTCAATGGCATCCTTGTGAGAGATCCTGATCCAGAGAATCCAGTCAGACTGTACCTGAATTCTTGACTCACAGAAACTGTAAAATTAACATGTTTGTTGTTTCAAGCTACAAAGTTTTTGGATAATTAGTTACACAGATTTAGATGACTAATACAGCTGTTTCTTGAAGTCATTGAATCAAGTGTTTTCTACAATGAGGTTCAAATGCCCCCCACCCCAAATCTTGTACAGCGAATTCATTTCTAAATTTTCCACTGACTTTAAAAAGCCTTATTCCTTTAAAAAATATATATATATATAGAATTATTATATTTCTCAACCTTCTTCTGAAAAGTCTTGAAACTATTTATAATAAAAGATTCTGGGAAAAGACTGTTTAGCAACATACAAAGAATATCTTAAAATAACTCCAATGTGGAAACTATTCAGCAGAGATACAAAGTATCTGTAAGACAGTTATAGATTGTGCCCATGGAAACTAAATTTAGCATTCAAAGATTCCAATGGTGAGAAATCTGATATCTCCCTAAATGTAGAAATATAAGAAAAATAAATGTATTTTGATGTGCTGAGAATACAGCTATGTAGCTGGATATTGCTAAATGAGTAAGACAAACAGTAAAGAGGGCTTTTCTTTTTTTGTTAGCAATAAGTTAACTTTCACTAAAAGGTAAAACAGATAAAGTCATTAAATCATCATATTCCGTGGATTTTTTTCAAAACGAACATATCAGTGTAACCATCAACAAGATGAAGAAACAGAACATTATCAGTACCTAGAAGTTCTGCTCACACTTCCTTCTGCATCTGGCTTTCTTACGCCACCATGCCCGGCTAAATTTTTTTGGTGATTTATTATAGAGATGAGGTCTCACCACACTGCCCAGGCTGGTCTCGAACACCCAGATTCAGGCAATCCTCTTGCCTCAGCCTTCCAAGGTGCTGGGATTACAGGTTGAGGCACTGCGCCAGGCCTGGCTTCTTTCCTTAAACATTATACTTGTGAAATCTTCCATATGACATGTAGCTGCAGTTTGATCATACTCATTGCTATAGAAAATTCCATTACATGCACAGAATACAAATTCATTGTTCATTCTACCCTGATAGTTTTCAAATGTTGGCTTTACGAACACTTTTACTGGCTGAGCATGGTGGCTCACATCTGTAATCCTAGGACTTTGGGAGGTCCAGGTGAGAAGATTGCGTGAGCCTGTGAGTTCGAGATCATTCTGGGCAACAACCATACCTTATCCTTATAAAAAAATTTTTTTAATAAGCTGGATGTGGTAATGCATGCCTATAGTCCCAGCTACCTGGGAGGCTGAGGTGGAAGGATGGCCCAAGTCCAGGAGATCAAGACTGTAGTGAGCCATGATTGTGTCACTGCACTGTAGCCTGGGAGACAGAGAAAGATTCTGACAAGAAAGAAAGAAAGAAAGAAAGAGAGAGAGAGAGAGAGAGAGAGAGAGAGAGAGAGAGAGAGAGAAAGAAAGAGAGAGAGGAAGAGTACTTTTATTGTGAACTCCTTAATATATCTCATCTTGTATAATATAAACACAATTCTAACAGGGGACTCTCCTGGGACTGAGTCTTAGGTCCTAGATTTTATGTTTGTTCAGCTTTGGAATGTATAGTCCTCCTAAACAGTTTTCCAAAATAGTTATATTTATTATACTCCCACCAGCAGTGTATGACCGCTTGAATTGCCCTGTTACATTTTAGCCATTCTTATGGCAATTTAGTGGCACTTCCCTACAGTTTTAATTTATAGAGCTCTGATGAGTAATAAGGTCAACACCTCACGATGTCTTCCCTCATTCAGGAACTTGATTCCTCAGTTATCTTTTTTATACTATAAACATAATCAAATCAAAGTTTTTCCCATTCTTGAAAAACAGATCAAACAAGCAATACAACAAAACAAAGAAACAAACAAAAACCCAAAACTCTCAGTATCTGAATTGCTGACAATATTATATTTCTTAACTGAGACGGTAGTTACATATCTCTTCAATTTAACAGCTTAATTCTTTAAGCTGTTTATAATTTTATGCACTTTTCTGTCTTAGGTTTTTTTAGATTTACCTTTTCTTACATTTCTTAATTTTTATGGGAGCATTATAGTTGCGTATATTCATGGAGTACATATGATTTTTAAAAATTATTTTAAAATATATTTTTATTGGGCAACCCTTCATTCCATAAAAGAGAATAAGTATTCCCACATGTGATATTTGGCACAAGCACACAATGTATGATGATCAAATCAGGGTAACTGGAGTGTCCATCACCTTAAACGTTTATTATTTCTTTGTGCTAGAAACATTTCAGTTCCACTCTTCTAGTTATTTAGAAATACCTAATAAACTACTGTTATTTCTAGTTGCCTATTGTGCTACCAAACACTAGATCTTATTTCTTCTAACTACCTGTATTTTTATCCATTAACCAACCTCTCTTTATCTCCCCATCCTATTACTGTTCCAGGCCTCAGGTAACCATCATTCTACTCTCTATCTCCATGAGATCCTTTTTTTTTTTTTTTTTTAGCTCCCACATTTGAGTAAGAACATGCAATATTTGCCTTTCTTTGCCTGGCTTATTTCACTTAACATAATGTCCTCCAGTTCTATCTGTGTAGCTGTAAATAACAGGATTTCATTTGTGTGTGTGTGTGTGTGTGTGTGTGTGTGTGTGTTTGAATTAATGTTCCACTGTTTGTATGTATGTATGTATATATATCACATTTTCTCTGTCTATTCATCTGTAATGGACACTTACGTTGATTCTATATCCTGGCTACTGTGTCCTACAGTCCCACAGATATTTTTTAAATTAAAGAAAACTCTTAAAAATTAGAAAATTCTGTCTCTGGAATGATGGAGTAACTTTTTCTTTACTCTCTCTCTCTTTTTTTTTTTTTTTTTTGAGTTAGAGTCTCACTCTGTCGCCCAGACTGGAATGCAGTGGCTGCTCCCGGCCACCGCAGCCTCGACACGCCAGGCTCCGGCAATCCTTCCGCCTCAGCCTTCTGAGTAGCCAGAATTACAGGCACGCGCTACCAAGCCCGGCTGATTTTTTGTTTTATTGTAGAGATGAGGTCTCGCTGCCCAGGTGGGTCTCGAACCCGCGGGCTCAGGCAATCCACTCACCTCAGCCTCCCAAAGCGTGGGATTACAGGCTGAGCCACTGAACCCGGCTCTCTCTCTCTTTTTGATGATAGACTAACTTTCTAACAGACTGATCCTGTCGTGGATTAAAATATGTATATAAACTCTAAATGAAATACAAGAAACAAATACCTGAAGGCTCTGGAGAGTAAGCCAAGGCAGGCAGATTTTGAAACAGAGTAACAACCTAGACAAGGGAAGTAGCATGGTGTGAGTTCCTCATCACTTGTGGCTTCCACCTGAGAAATGGTCTGTGGTTGTGACTTGGCTCAGAGCAGTTGAGTTCCCATAAACAACATGACAACTTTGCTTACTAATGAACAAGAGGAAAGAGCCTGGGGAAGTCACAGATTCTGGAAACTAAGAGGAATAATTTTAGGATGAAGAGAAGTAGGAAAGGGACTTGCATATTGTATGTGTAAACTCTTCCCAAGTTTATGACTAATCTAAACCACGCATGAAATACATAGGGCAGAATCAAAGCAACTTGTTTTTAAAACTAGAGAAACTAAATTGAGATGTGAGCTGTCACATGCTATAGCTTGAAACATGAGTCTAACCAAGCTAGCTGCCTATTCAAGCAAAAGCACCAACTGTCTTCAGAAGAATATACCAGAATAAATCATATTCTATTACATGAAAGAATACAATAGAATTCAGAGTTTCCACAATAAACTAATCACACTATCTAATCAAAAGAGTCCAAAAATACCCAGTAAATGAAAACCCAAGAAAATATGAAATTTGACTCTCACAAGAAAAGACAATATACAAAGGGCAAACTGAGATAACCCAGATATTGCAATTACCAAAGAAGTCCAAGCATCTATTATGATTATATTCAATGAGGCAAAGAAAAATAATGTCCAGATGCATTAAGAGATAGGTATCTCAGCATAGATATAGAAAATATTTTTAAAAGAACCAGAGATTTTAAAATTGAAAAGCATGATGTCAAAAATTTAAAAATCTGTATGGGCTTAATAGCCAAATTGAGATAAAATAGAAATGAATAAGTGAACTTGAAGATAACTCTAACAAAGAAAGTAAAATAATCTAGTTTGTTGGGTTTTTTTTTGAGTTGGAGTCTCACTCTGTCGCCCAGACTGGAGTGCAGTGGCCTCTCTCGGCCACTGCAGCCTCGACCCACTGGGCGCCAGCGATCCTTCCACCTTAGCCTTCCGAGTAGCCATAATTACAGGCAAGCGCTACCATGCCTGGTTGATTTTTTGATTTATTGTAGAGATGAGGTCTCGCTAAGTTGCCCAGGCGGGTCTCAAAACCGCAGGCTCAGGCAATCCACTCACCTCAGACTCCCAAAGCGCGGGATTACAGGCTGAGCCACCGAGCCCGGCTCAATAATCTAATTTTTTAAAAAAACAGCTTCAGAGACCTTTGTGACAATATCAGATGGCCTAATATATGAGTAACTAGAGTCCCAGAAAAAGAAGAAAGAGATAATATTTTATATTTATAAATATTGTAAAACAGGTTATTATGAAAGAAAGAAAGAAAGAAAGAAAGAAAGAAAGAAAGAAAGAAAGAAAGAAAGAAACGAGCAGAGGTGAGAGGATCGCCCGAGTCCAGGGGTTCAAGACCAGCCTGGACAACTTGGCAAGACCTCGACTCTACAATGAATCAAAAAATTAACCTGGTGTGGTGGTGTGCACACCTATAGTTCCAGCTACTTGGAAGGCTGAGGTGGAAGGATCACCTGAGCCTAGCAGGTCAGAGTCTCAGTGGCCCTGAGTATGCCACTGCACTCTAGCCTGGGCAACAGAGTGAGACACCAACTGAAAAAAAAAAAAAAAAAAGAAAAGGAAAGATAGACTGAAAACTGCCAAATTTCATGAAAGTCATAACTCTACAGATTCAAGAAGCTCAATAAATCCCAAACAGAATAAATGCAAAGAAAATCATGGCTAAGCACATTACGGTGAAAGTACTTAAAATGTTAAAATGAAAAACAAAATTGTAAACATAGCAAAATAAAAATGGCACATTAGTAACAAAGGAACACAATTCAAATTCATTTGAGTTTATTATCAGAAATTGTAAAGGCCAGAAGATAGTGGAACATCTTTTAAGTACCGACAGAAGAAAAACAGGCAAACCAAAATGCCACATCCAGTGAAAACCCCCTTCAAGAATGAAGGTAGCTTTCACTTCAGGTCTAGATGGAGCAACTGGGACTGGACTTACTCTTCTACCTGAAACCACCAAAGAACAGGCACTGTTTGTGAAACAATGGTTTGGAATTCACTGAACATTACATGACAAAAGACAGTGATACCTGTCAGGCAGGAAGCAAATGAGATAAGCCCTGCAATTGTTGTTTTGAGAAGAGATCTAGGCCACAGAACAGGGGAAGAAAACCCAGGCAGATAGGTGTCTCCCTAAGCAGAGGAAATGAAGTTCAGAGTCCAGAAAGACTACAGCAGCTGGAGTTCTCAGGACAGTGTGGCAAAGATGAGAGAGCAACATAGAAAGAGAACTCTGGAGACCTACAGAGCGCTCTGTGGAGTATTCAGCGGAGTATGAAACAAGGCATGCATTGTGAGGAAGCTACCTGAGGCCAGCGAAAGAACTGCCATCAAGGAGAGGATGTAATAGAGCCCAGCACCCACATAAACCTGGAGCCAGACTAAAAGTCCTCATGGTTCACAGGGTGTTGGGTCGAGGCCTCAGAAGGGTGTTTTATCAGTAGTGGAGAATCATTAGCCCTAGAATGCACACATATTAATGGCAGTCTTGCCTTACAAATATTAAAAGCAAGAATGGAAAGAATCGAACTATTTATAAGCAACTTAACTGTGTCTCAGTAAAAAGACTCATAACTATTTATATAATAAAAATATCAGGCTGGGCGCAGTTGCTCAACCTGCAATCCCAGCACTTTGGGAGGCCGAGGTGAGGGGTTTGCCTGAGCCCGTGGGTTCGAGACCAGTCCAGGAAACTTGGCGAGACCTCATCTCTACAATAAATCAAGAAAAATGAGCCAAGCATGGTGGCACATGCCTGTAGTTCCAGCTACTTGGAAGGCTGAGGTGGAAGGATTGCCTGAGCCCAGCAGGTTGAGGCTGCGGTGGCTGTGAGCATGTTACTGCACTCCAGCCTGGGCGACTCAAAAAAAAAAAAAGAACAGAGCATTAGTGAACTATGGTAAAACCGTAAGTATATGTACAACTATAGTTCCCAAAGAAAGAACAAGGGCAATACAAAATATCTGAAGAAATGATGGCCAAAAGACTTCCAGATTTGTTAGAAATGATAAACTCACAAGTCCAATAATTCCAATGAAACCCAAGCACAAGAAACATTAAGAAAACAACACTAAGCCACATTGTAATCAAATTGCTCAAAACTAGGAATAGTGGAAAAAATCCTACAAAAAGTCATGTCGTGTACAGAGGACTAACGATGACGGAAGACATCTTAATGGAAACACAGTAGAGCAACATCATTAAAGTACTAAATGAAAAAAGACAATAAAAAGTGTTGGCAAGGAAATGAGAATCCTACTATATTTTGTTGGTGGGAATAGCAAATGGTGCCGTCATTTGAAAAGCAGCTTGCCAGTTCCCCCGAAATTTACACAAAGAGTTACCATATGACCCATCAATTCCACTCCTTAGTACATACCCCAAAGAAATGAAAATATGTGTCCACTCCAGAACTTGTAAATGAAGATTCATAGCAGCATTATTCATAATAGCCAAAAGGCGGAAACAACACAGCAGTTAACAAGCTAATGAATGGGTAAACAAATCGTAGTTGTATCTGTACAATGGAAAATTATTTGGCCATAAAAATGAATGAGTGCTGATACAGGTACCAATATAAATATAGCTTGAAGACAAAGAAGCCAGACACAAAAGGCCACCTATAGTGTGATTCCATTTATATAAAATATCCAGAATAGGCAAATCCAAGTAGGCAAAAAAGTATACTAGTGGTTACCGGTGACTGGGAAGGTAGGCATAGAGGGTGACTGCTAATGGGTATGAAGAATCTTTTGGGGGTGATGAAAAAGCTCTGAAATTAGATAGTGTTGATGGATGCATAACTCTATAAAAAGCACTGAACTGTACACTTTTAAAGGGTGAGCTTTATGGTATGTGAATGATATATCAACAAAACTGTCAAAATGACAGAAATGGTTGAAGTACGTTGTGGAAGACATTGGAAAAGTGAGTGATAGTGTTACAAATGATATACTATATACAAATACAATTTATCTTTAAAAAGCAAAAAAGCAATCATTAAATGCCAAAATGATCTAATTAAAAGGCAGAGATTGTAATATCAGATAAAAAAAAAGAAGACCCAATCATATACTGCCTACAAGAAACCACTTAAATACATGTGCTCCTTTTTTGCCATGGGATAATGTCCTGACAAACGCATCATAAGTTGAAAATATAATGAGTCAAAAATGCATTTATTACATCTAAATTACTGAACATCATAGCTTAGTCTAGCCTGCCATAAACATGCTCAGAACACTTTCATTAGCCTACAATTGAGGAAATCATCTAATACAAAGCTTATTTTATAATAAAATATTAGATAGTTCAGGGTAATTTATCAAATACTGTACATTATGTCAAAACGACAACAGTTTCACACCACAGTAAAGTCAAATAATCATAAGTTAAACCATCATAAGTCAGAGCCATCTATATAAAGACACAAATAGAGTTCAAACAAAAGGTTGGAAAAAGTATACCATACTGATACTAATCAAAAGAAAACAGAGGTGGTTCCACTAGTATCAGAAAAAAATAGATTTCAGAGTAAAGAGCATTACTAAGGATAAGAATGTCATCACATAATAATAAGGGATCAATTCTTCAAGAGGATATAATAATCACTTATGTACCCAGTAACAGAGCTCCAAAATACTTGAATTAAAAATTAATAGAATTACAAGAGGTGGTTTTCTTTTTGTCACATTTGTTAAAATTTCAAATGGGAGCCGGGCTCGGTGGCTCAACCTGTAATCCCTTGCCTTTGGGAGGCTGAGGTGAGTGGATTGCCTGAGCCCGCGGGTTCGAGACCCACCTGGGCAGCAAGACCTCATCTCTACAATAAATAAAAAAAATCAGCCGGGCATGGTAGTGCATGCCTGTAATTCCGGCTACTTGGAAGGCTGAGGCGGAAGGATCGCCGGAGCGCAGCAGGTCGAGGCTGCGGTGGACGGGAGCGGCCACTGCACTCCAGTCTGGGCGACAGAGTGAGACTCCAACTCAAAAAAAAAAAAAAATTTCAAATGGGCCTAATTCTTCCACATATATCATATGGAGGTAACAAAGACTTGTGAGAAAGAGATCTCTCTCAAGCCCTTCCTGCACCAGAGGTGGGCTCCCACGTGTCGCAAAAACTAACTAAATAAATATTAAAAAGAAAAAAAAGGATTGCAAGGAGAAATGGAAACATCCACAATTATTGTTGGAGATTTAAATACCCTTCTGGGATGAGCAGAATTCTAAGAGTACCTCCTCACTACCTATCCTCTGGTATACCTTCCCTGTATAAATCCTAGCTGGGACTTGTAAATATGACAGGATTTCACTTCTGTGATTAAGTTATGTTACATGGCAGAAATTAAGGAACTTTCGCAGATGTAATTAAGGTCACTTATCAATTGACTTTGACTTAATTAGAAAGAGATAATCGGCTGGGCTCAGTGGCTCAGCCAGTAATCTCAGCACTTTGGGAGACCAAGGCGAGTGGATTGCCTGAGCCCAGGGGTTCGAGACCAGCCTGGGCAAATTGGTGAGACTTCGTCTCTATAATAAATCAAAAATTAGCCAAGTGTGGTAGCACATGCCTGTAGATGCGGCTACTTAGAAGGCTGAGGTAGGAAGATAGCTGAAGCCCAGCAAGTCAACGGTGGGATGGCCATGAGTATACCACTGCACTCCAGCCGGAGTGATAGAGTGAGATTCCAGTTCAAAAAAAAAAGAGATAATCCTGGGTGAGTCTGACCTAAATCAAGTGGACCCTTTACACACAGGGTAAAGAAGTAAGAGATGAAAGAAGTCAGAGTCTCTCTGACCTTCTGTGCCTTGAAAAAACAAACTACCATAAGTTTGACAGCTGCAAAGAAGTGAATTTTGGCAACAGCCACGTATGCTTGGAAAATGCCCCCAAGTCTCCATGAGACTCCAGCCTGACTTGACACCCTGATTGCCATCTTCTGAGACCTTGAGCAAAGGACCCAGCTAAGCCATCCCAAGATTCCTGACTCATGGTAACCATGAGATAACATATGTGTGCTGTTTTAACCCCAGTTTGCAGTAATTTTTTTGCAGCATCAGAAAATATGCCCCCTTTCAATAAATACAGAAGAAATAGGCAGAATGAGTTAATATTATAGAAGATGTGAACAACACTATAAGCCAACTTGACCTAACTGATGTGTATAAAACACTCCACCTGACAAGAGCAGAAAACACATTCTTTTTAAGTGTGCGTGGAACACTTACCAACACAGGCCACATTTTAGGTGGTAATGCAAATCTCAATATATTAAAATATTCAAGTCAAACAAAATATTTCCCCTGACTGCAATGGAATTAAATTAAAAATCAGTAGCAGAGACCTTTAGAAAATCCCCAAATATTGGACAACCACTTCAGGTCTCCTCCCACTGTGGGAGCTTTTCTGTCCTCTCAATAAATCCTGCTATCTAAAAAAAAAAAAAAAAACCCCAAATATTAGGAAACTAACTAACACACTTGTAAGTAATCCGTGGGTCAAAGAAGAAATTAAGAAGAAAATTGTAGAACATTGTAAAACACCACAAGCACTGAGAACTTAAAACTTCACAAAGTTTTAAATAGAGAAACAACCATAGACTCAATTATCGTATTTAAATATTTTAAAATGCAGCCACTATAGAAGGTAATGGAGCTTCTATTGCAGGAATAGAAACAGGTTTGTTACGCTATCAAATATCTTGCCTATAAACTGACAAAAAGAAGCTGTCTCTTAGCCTGATGGCAATGAAAGACAGAAGATGAATCATTGCTTGTGGAAACCAATTTATTTAGTCACTCAGAATCACTGTTATTTATTACTTGTCAGGACTTGCTGTTAGTTCAATTAAATATAAAAATCTGAAGTCCTCTCTTCTCCCCCATCCCCATCCTTTATAAAAAGAGAAATGACACAAATTTAAAACATTAAAAGAACATTTTAAGCGTATTATGTTTCTATTACTTTACTGAGGTGTTTATTAAACATTCTGAAACAAAGTAAAGATTATTCATTGGTTTGGCTACTTAAATTTAAATGTTTACAGTGAGCATTGTAAAAATAATTTGGGATTGACTACGGGATAACTCAAACAAAATTTTAAAACAAAGTGCCGAGAGAAAGTGTTCACTGCAATTCTGCACTGAATTATGAGGAATTAAGAGACAGCAAACTCACGGCTAATAAAAAAGTTCAATTTCTTAAATGTAGCGTAATTGAATTCTTTCAGGTAAGTTACAATATCCATACTTGTTACACACAAAATATATGATAGTTCACTTTGCTATTACCACAGGGTTTTCAACATTCAGCTACAATCAACCATTAAAAAAGTGTTTATATTAAGTCACAGACATATAGTGGCAAATATTGCCATGGGGAAAAAATAGTATCTGGAGAATCTGTCAACAGAGTAATGCTCAACAATGTATGTTAACAAAATGTGACATATTTCTGCCAAGCACAAAAGCCTGTTATCCCTAATTATGCTCTTTATTGCGTTTATACCTTTAAAGTGTCAAACACAGCCTACTAGTTATGGGGCTAATTTCAGCTTTGTGATAAACATCTTACACTTCAAATGACATTAAGTAGCCATCTACCACAGAGTACAAAAGTCCATTTCCTTTATTCTGTTGTTTCAGTGAACAGAAATTACATCATTTTCAGCAAACTGAGTTTGACTGCAACCAGGACTCAAAGCAAATGTTAAGTGAATATAACAGTGCATTTTCAAATAGTTGCCTACAGATAATGCCTCATTAGTCCAGTAAGTTAAAAAAAGAAGTTGCCCATTTAGCCTTCTTACACCAAAATATGTTTTTTTACATTTTCACAGCAAAACTTATTTGCACATAATTGCACATAAAACCATTTCTTACAGACTGATTCATCATTAGAAACATCAATTATCACAGTGCAGTGATACTTAGAGCAAACAAAACTCTCAAGTGAGACTATTTTCCCCTACACTAAACAGTCTCCAAGAATCATGTAACCCAACCGTAGCTCTGTCACTTCTTTCTCTGCCAGATGTCATTTCTCCTTGTTGTATGTGTTTCCTCTGCACATCTCCCAGCACTCTCTCCCACCCCGCCAACATTCTCTGAGCTTGAAGGATCAGCAACCGTAGTTCACATACAACTCTGGGATATTGCAATTCTGTCATTTCTTGATTGTACAGTATGAGATCTTGACATTGTAAGGATACCAATCCTGTGCTTTCATATTTGTGCAAATGCTTTCTCTCCAGATTGTTGTTTGCCTTTTGTCTTTTAATTTTATCCTTATACTCTTGCCAATATTGTTTGTTTGTATATATATCTAGGTACACACACGTAATTTGGTGAGTAAAAAATAGTTGGCATACTGCTAGTTTGATCAACTGATAAGGATTTTAAATATTGACTATTAAGGTCGAACAGCTAATACATTACATCTTGCTATAGCCTTCCGTTTCGTCCAAATTATTTGCAATAGGCCTATAATATTACAAACAAAAAGTGAAGAAATAAATTAGGAATTAAAAAACAAAACTTAAAAAAAATTCTTTAAATTCAAAATCACATAGCATTCAAGTACTTTTGATAATTTAAACTCAAGTTGAGGGAGAAAGGTGGGAGGAAGAGAATATTTGAATGACTATATGTACTGAAATAATTGTGGGGAATGAGGAAAAGAAATGGCATGATCAAAAATTATAAGATTTTTCTGAAATGAAAAATTACTAATTCAGAATATTTTTGAAAACATATCCAAGCCAGGCTCAGTGGCTCAGCCTGTAATCCTGTGTCTTGGGAGGCTAAGGTGAGTGGATTGCCTGAGCCCGCGTGTTTGAGACCCACCTGGGCAACTTGGCGAGACCTCATCTCCACAATAAATCAAAAAATCAGCCGAGCATGGTAGCTCACGCCTGTAGTTCCAGCTACTTGGAAGGCTGAGGCGGAAGGATCGCCGGAGCCCAGCAGGTCGAGGCTGCGGTGGCTGGAAGCGGCCACTGCACTCCAGTCTGGGCGACAGAGTGAGACTCCAACTCAAAAAATAAAAAAAATTTTTTAAAAATTAAAAATAAAAATAAAATTAAAATTTAAAAAAAATTTAAAAAACCCCAACATATCCAATGAATATTAAATTGCCGGTATTTGGAGGCAGATCTTTAATATCACATCCAATCAAAAATTGTTTCTCTGATTCTCTCATAAAATTCCCAGTTATCTACTTAAAAGTTCAAAAATGGGTTTTTACATGATGTTTTATAACTTCTTTTTAAAGTTTATAGGTTGAGAGCCGGGCATGGTGGCTCAAGCCTGTAATCCCAGCAGTTTGGGAGGCCGAGACGATGCAAGAGGATTGCCTAAGCTCAAGGGTTTAAGACCAGCCTGGGCAACTTGGTGAGACCTCGGCTCTACAACAAATTAAAAAAATAAACCGGGCGTGGTAGCCTGTGCCTGTAGTTCCAGCTACTTGAAAGGCTGAGGCGGAAGGAATGCCTGAGCCCAGCAGGTTGAGGCTGTGGTGGCTGTGAGCACGCCACTGCACTCCAGCCTGGGTGACAGAGTGAGATCCAACTCAAAAAAAATGAAATAAAAATAAAGTTTATAGGTTGAGAATACGTAAAGAATCAAATAAAAGCTTTTGTTTCAAAAAATGACCAGTTAAGAAGGAAAGTGAACTGCAAGACAATGGTATGTAAGAGCAAAGAAGAATTAATAGCGAGATGGAATAGAAAAGGGCAGATAGTAGGTAAAAAAGATTTGCTGCAAAGGCTGGTCAGGCAGGACTGGTTCAAAGGAAACATATCAACCAAGCTAATGTGACTAGCTCTGCCCTTCAGTTTCTATTCAACTGGTAGGCCCATAAGCTCTAAAAATAAACCAACCAACTAACATTCTGTTTTCTGATATATCTCACTAATAAGGACAAATAATTTCAAACCTACCCTCGATGAAATGTGTTTAAAATCGATGACTCCCAAATTTTAATACTTTCAGAAGGAGTTACCATAAAAGTTCCTGAATTCCACAAAAATGCACTTAATAAAGTTAATTTTGGGGAGTGAAAAAACAATCATCAAGGAAATGGCTATACTTCATTAAGTGCTTTTTAAAAATCAATTGACATTAATCGATATAAAAGTGGAATCATAAAAACCAAGTTCTTATAGTTGTCATATGTTGACATAAACATGTTCTATAACTTGGAATGATTTTCATTTACTCAATCTGGAAAGCAATAAGGTTGATTTTTGCCACCCTAGTTAAAATTTATATCCTGACAAAAGAGATTTTTCAGTTCTAACAAAGGTTTTCCACCTACAGATTGGGTGGAAACAGATGGTATACTAAGGTATGTTTAAAGAGAATAGTTGACTGCATAAACACGTACTTTAAAAAAAAACACACGCAAATAAAAAACAAGGATGACTAGTTGTTTATATTTTCACAACTATGCAGTATTTACAGTTATAGTCTCTGGTTCTTTCTCCAATGACTAGAGCAGCAGTTTGATTAACTGGTGCACAGCGAAAACCTTTTTACAGGCTTCAGAATGCATAAGTATTCTGTTTACATATTTTAATGTTAATGGCAAGAAAAAGCTATAAAACATGAAAGCTGACAACACAAAATGCAGTATTTTAACATTTAAATTTGGTTGTAAATAAAGCAACTTAATAAACACTTTTTCTCTTTCTACATGTTGCAGATATGCTGTAGAAATAAACAGGGAGGCTTATATATTCATGAATAAGCCAAAGGACTTCATAATCAGATTTTAATTTGATATTTTAGTGTTCTTGGTAGTATATTCTCTTTTATCATGTTTACTAACAGAAAAATCTCACAAAAAAAGCTATTGCACAGAGGTTTATTACTAAAACAATTGTTTTACAGCTATCAACTACATTAAGCTATCTTTTTCACTAATGGACAAATAAAAACTATACAATAATGCTTGCTGATTCTGAATCTCTTTTCAGGAAGATAAGTTTTTTTGTTTGGTTGATTTTTATGTTTTTCTTGTGACTGTGTTATAATAAACTGATAAACATGATAGGCAACAATACCAAATTTCCATTAATTTGGTGATTTTAAATATCACACTAAAAATAATCTTATTAAAAATCCTCTATCAGACCGGGTGCAGTGGCTCACGCCTGTAATCCCAGCACTTTGGAAGGCAGAGGTGGGAGGACTGTTTGAGTCCAGGAGTTAGAGAGCAGCCTGGGCAACACAGAGAGACTTCGTCTCCACAAAAAAAAAATTAGCTGGCCTTGGTGGCACTGGCCTGTAGTCTCAGCTACTCAGGAGGCTGGGGTGAAAGGATCGCCTGAGCCTAGGAGGCCAAGGCTGTGATGAGCCGTGATTGTGCCACTACACTCCAGTCTGGGTGACAGAGTGAGACGCTGACTCAAAAAATAAAATATATATGTATGTATGAAATATATACATATTCTATGTAAAATGTATTTCGAGGGAAAAAAATAGTTCCCTAAACTTCTGGTTCTTTTTTGGATTTTGAGGGGAAAATTCCCAACAGGGAAGATAGGTTAAACCAGAAAAGTAATACACAAACATAAATTTTTCAAATTTATCTTTATATTTTCAAGGTGACACAGGGAACAGCGAGGGGGAGGAGGAGGGAAGTAGGACTTCAACACATTTGCTCTCTCCAGGGGCTGGCAGGAGCTTAGGGAAGACCCAGCCTGGCAGGCCAGCACCAGCACCTTTTGGCTCCTGGTACAGAGGCAGCATCAGCATTCAGGTTCTAAGTGGCTTCTGAGAAGTTGGGTGCAGACTTCTGTGGGACTGTCAGTTCCGTTGATGACGTCCCATTTGAGATAGGAGGCGAATTCAAAACATCAGCTAGGGTTGGTCTGCCTATTGGCTTCTCCTTGCCTGATTGTTCGCAGGTTGTCAGAGAAGGACAGTATGGCTTCTCCTTGGAAAAGAAAACCACTGAGTGGGCCGAAGATATTTAGGAAATCCAGGAAGCCCAGGGGGAAACTGAGCGCAAGGCTGAGGAAGCAGAAGCTGAAGTGAATTCTAAGAGTGGCCCAGAGGGCCACAGCAAAATGAGCTTTCCCAAGACTCAGTACAGTCACAATGCCGCCTCCTACTGATGATTAATCCCATCCTTGTCAGCTTATAGCACAACATTCTTACCCCGAGTGGAGTCAGCAGTACCGCCGAGAAACAGAAAGTTCTCAACTCACCCCACACAAAGGCAGGTTTCAGTCCTGCTGACTTTGAGTGTGAGGAGGACCCATTTGACAATCTGGAGTTTAAAACTACTGATGAGAAGGAAGAACTGAGAAACATTCTGGTAGGAACCACTGGACCCATTATGGCTGCTATTGGACAATAACTTGTCCAGAAGAGGCTCTGGGTCTGTGTTATAGGAGGAAGAGAACCTAGCATCCTTGGAGTGGGCGATCCTAGATTTCAAGCCTCTTCATAAACCCAATGGCTTTATAACCTTACCACAGTTGGGCAACTGTGAAAAGATGTCACTGTCTTCCAAAGTGTCCCTACCCCTATCTCTGCATTAAGCAACATCAAATCGCTCTTCTTCCCCAAAATTGACTCTGATGACAGCAATCAGAAGAAAGCCAAGCTGGCAAGCACTTTCCATAGCATGTTCTGCCTCCGCAATGGCACATTCCAGAATTCCCTAAAGCCTTTCACCCAAAGCAGTGCCAGTGACCTCAATGCACATTGTACTCTTGGGCTTTCAGCTTTGAACTTAGACAATGGCACAGAGATGCCAACTCTGGCATCTTCACTGATGCCATCCCTCTCTGTTTTGTCTGTGTGCACAGAGGAATCATCTTCCAAATTGGTCAGCTCTTCAAACTTCTCAGTGTCACAAGTTCCTGACATGCCCAGCTGTCCCCAGGCCTATTCTGAACTGCAGATGCTGTCCCCCAGTGAGTGACAGTATGTGGAGATAGTAGTCGGCATGGGTTATTTGTATGAGTGTGTCCTGAAAGTCATGAAAAAGAAAGAGGAGAACACTGAGCAGATTCCCGATTATCTCTTTGGCACAATGGACAGCTTTGTGAGAAGGGCTTCAACACCCTTTTAGTGGAAGAGGCTCTGGAAATGCACCATTGTTCACAAAAAAAGATGATGGAGTTTCTTCAGCTAATGAGCAATGCCGGAGACCAGCTCCAGCCGGGTTCAGGGTACCCCAAAGGTGGAGATGGCGTCGGCGATTGGGGGGAAGAAGAGAGAAAGAGAGAGAGAGAGAGAAAGAAAGAGACTGGACTCCGGTCTAGTGCAGAAGCAATGTGTGTTATTAGGAATTACAACGGGTCTTTTATACACAAAGTCAGATGTGGGAGGGACGTCCCCCATCCACCAGAAACCTTAATCCATGAAAACTTAATCAGTGATTGCCTTTAAACCCTTTTCATATGATAATCTTAAAATCCCATAACAAAGGATAACCTAATTGTGACTGACGTAGTTGATAAACCTTTTTCATCCTAAGCTGATTGATTTATGCCAAGTTAAACAATTCTATAGAAGCTTAAGTATTCACTTTACAAACGAAAGTGGCCCATCCCAGAATGTTTGGAATGTGGCCCAGCCCAAAGTTCACAGTGGGCTACCTGCAAGTAACCCAGCCACATTCTTTCAACAAAATGGCTGTCTTCTAAAACTATATTCTACAATTTACACCTAAAATAAATCCTAAGATCATGACCCAGAAGCCTATGACCAATACTAAGGCTCTTAGATGTGACACGAGTTTGAATTATAAGTTGTGTGAAAGCCAAAACTGCAGTTTGAGGAAGAATGGGAGCAATGAGCTTCTATAGTTAGCTTGTGTTCGTCCCGGTCTCAGAGTTTTTATGTTTTGAGCTCACAGGAGCTTAATCTGATTAGTGCTGAGTAGAAAGGGGGAGGAAATGGGGTCAATAGCTCCTGAACACATCCTAGTGGTCTCGGGGTCAACAGCCCTTCCTGATCCCTAACGCTCAGTGGGCCTCCGTAGCCGGCTTCCAACAGAGCAAATTTAAGGAAATGGGCTTTGAACTGAAAGACATTAAGAAAGTTTTACTGTTACACAACAATGACCAGGACAATGCTTTGCAAGACCTCAGGGCTCATGTGAGAGCCAGCTGAGACCAGGCCCTGCCTAGGCCCCGCTGCTGAACCACCATCCCCAGGGGCCCTACAGAATCCACCTGTGGGGAAGGAGAAGGGGCACGCTTTTGGGATTTCTTTTGGGGGTTAGAAGGTCATGCGTGGAGACTGTGCTTGCCAGTGTAGGCCCTGAGATGGGGGAAGCAGTGATTGGGGCATGTGAATGCCCCCCGAACTATCCTGGCTCCTTCCATACTAAATGTATTTATATTTTGAGAAGTGTCCTTCCCACCTCAGCCGTCCAGAGGCTAGTCTGGTCTTTCTGGAGTCAGTTGAAACCTGACCTGGCTGCGAAGCAGGAGGGGAGGGCCAGACTCAGTGCTGCTTTAGGGCTCGATGCTTCCTCCTCTTCCCACACTGGTGGACTGAACTCCAGTCCATGTTGAGAGCACATGGAAGAGCTTTCCGGGGCTTTATTCCCCCGCCCCCTTTTAACAAAGTCCCCTAGTGTCACAACGTCCTGCAGTGTCTCTGAGATGCAAAGAATGTGCTTTTCCCCATGGTTCCCAGAGTTTGTCTCTTCGGGCAGGCAGTCACAGGAAATCATTGCCTCCTTTGCAGCACATTGAATGGGTGAGAAAACAGGTTTGGTTTAGTTGGCCAGCACTAACTCCACCTCTGTTCTCCTACTGCCTCAGGATGACACAATGAGTAAAATCTAGTCATAGAAATCGGTCTCTTTGGTTTTTTTTATATTATGTTGTACATCATTAAAGATCTATATACAGACTGAGGCGGAAGGATCGCCAGAGCCCAGCAGGTCGAAGCTGTGGTGGCCGGGAGCAGCCACTGCACTCCAGTCTGGGTGACAGAGTGAGACTCCAACTCAAAGAAAAAAAAAAAAGATCTAAATACAAAGAAATATGCAGTCTTGATGAATCTAAAATAATCTGCTATTTTGATTCCTCAGAGAGAATTAATAAGAATCTAAAAGGTGAAGAAAAGTGACAGCAAATTCCATTCTTTCAAAAAAAATTTTTTAATTCAATTTTTGGTTCTTTTGAATCTATAAAGTTGTGCCTTTTTATTTTTATATAAGTTACTTGCAATTTTATAATTCAACTGACAACAACTATTACAATAATATACCTAATAAAATTAAATTCCTTTGCTATTAAGGAGGAGTGCTAATTTGTTTTACCTTCAGGCTAACAATTGCTTCTATCAAATAAGATAACAAACAGTCTTTGCTTTTAAAATAAGAAATAGTTTTTAGCCAGGCGTGGTAGCGTGCACCTGTAGTTCCAGCTACTTGGAAGGCTGAGGCGGAAGGATCGCTGGAGCCCAGCAGGTTGAGGCTGCGGTGGCCGGGAGCGGCCACTACACTCCAGTCTGGGCAACAGAGTGAGACTCCAACTCAAAAAAAAAAGAAATAGTTTTAAAGACTTTAAAAAAAATTGTGAAAATTAACAAATCCATTTTAGGAAGACTTCGTAAATAATTCAGTAACATATTTTACACACAAATTATTTCAATTTGATATGCTACATTATTACTTATATGCAAAGAAGACTGAGTACATATTTTTAAATAAAAACATAGGACCATTTTGGGAAGCAAAGGCAGAGTGTTTGAATCACTCCAGCTCCTTACATAAAACAAGGCAGAGCAATAGAAACAAAAACCAAAACATTTAAAACTAAGTACACATGCTCTTTGACTTACAATGTAAGTCCTGATAAACCTGCTGTAAGTTGAAATATAAGTAAAAAAGGCATTTAATACACTTAGCCTCCCGAAAATCATAGCTTTGTCTAGCACCTTAAATGTGCTCAGAACACTTAAATAAGCCTACATGTGGGCAAAGTCATCTAACAGAAAGCCTATTTTATAATAAAGTGTAGAATATTTTACATAATTTATTAACTATTATCCTGAAAGTGAAAAACAGAATGGTTGTACGGGTACTTGGAAGTACGGTTTCCATTGAATGTGTTGCTTTCACACCATTATAAAGCCAAAAACTTTGAAGTTGAAGTATTGTTAAGTTTGGGATTGTATTTCTGTGGTGTCCCTGTGAACTTCATAGTATAAAAGCGTTAGAATAGGCCATTAGCAAGCCATAAGACATTCATACTATCAGCATTTCTCTGGGAGAAAGCAAAGGAAAGCCAAACTGGGCATCTAATAGACCTGATAATAGGATTAATTCAAAATAAGTGAAAATCGTGGCAAGCCAACCTGAGACAGCAGCTGCAACTGGAAGGGGTTTTGCCTCTAATAACAGCAGGTGAGTGTCAGGGATAATAAGGGCTGAAAGGAATTGGAGCAGTGTAGACTCAAAGTACTCCTGAAACAGACCGGCCAGGACTACCTTCTGGAACAGAATCCCACACTAAGGAGAAAGAACTAATTGTGGAGTCAAAGCTGAGCAGAATAGAGAAAATCAACAGGACGAAAAGAAAAGGGAGTGGAGTGCAGGTAACAGTGAGGCAGGGGAACAGTGCCAAGAAACCTCAGAGCAAAAGCTACCATATTTCTGAACATTAGAGAACAAAAACAGACAAAAGAGCATAAAGGTAGAAAAGCTAACCTGAGCCAAGTTACTTCCTAAAGTTCAGGAAAACAATTTTCACACAAAAATGAGAAACAGAAATACTAAAGTCAAATCCCACACGATGTTGTCAAAAATAAGAGAGAGTAAGCCTAGGAGAATAACATGTCTACAGACAAAAGTATACTAGAAAGACTTACATAACATTAAAACTATTACCTTGTATTTTAAAATGAGATAAGTCACTTGTTAAAAATGGTATCTGATAATATCAAGACTGAAAAATCAATACAAGATATATTTTGGTAAAACTTACTGGAGTAAAAGAAGGAAGAAAAAACACATGGCCACTTTTAAGCAACAGTATCATTGCCAATCTCAGGTATCACTGATTTTATTTACTGTCATTATCGTCTTCTCTTTCACATCCTTCCCATTTGTAGTCAGTAAAGATTGAAATTAAGGTTGACAAAAGCAAAAATAAATTTAAAAATCAAGTAACAGATGCTTAAACATAATATACTAAACATCAGATTTGCTTCGGCATCTTCACGTGAGTCCACTAAAAGGACGAGGTTAAAAGGACTATCCTAATTTACACAGTCAAAGAGATGACAGAAATGGATTGAGGAAATTTTGGAAGCTGCAGCACAAATGAGTGAGAAAGACTTAGCAGATGAAGAAAGTTGTAAGAGTTTGTAGAGAGATGAAATTAAGAACTTGACTCTAAGCCGGGCTCGGTGGCTCAGCCTGTAATCCCGCGCCTTTGGGAGGCTAGGAGCGGCCACTGCACTCCAGTCTGGGTGACAGAGTGAGACTCCAACTCAAAAAAAAAGAACTTGACTCTAAACCCAAACCAAGTATAGCTCCATAATGAAGGTCACAGGTGCTCCCAAGGACAGAGTGCAAGTAGGTCTTCTAGCAAACAAGCCACAACCATTCATTCACCAGCTCCACAAAAGAATCTGGCAGTGAGAATCCAAACTCAGGTGGATCAAGCAGTGTTAAGGTTAGGTTTAGCCTACTGAAAACAGAGGGATTAAGTAAAAGTCTTCATAGTGAACTGTAGATATCTTGGCCAGCCCAAGAGAAGAGAATTCCACCAATGAATGAATCTCATCCATAAACACAGAGCCTTCACTCGGCTTTTTAGGGTCTTACTCTTATATAGAAAGCAGCCAAACATCACCTGAGATTTAAGGAAACATGAGAAAACATCAAATAGCAAGACAAGAAAAAAATTCACTTGAAAATAGAAGGCAAGAAGCAGAAGAAAAATTGAAAACCACCAAGAAATTATCCTCAGAGAAGTAAATATTACATCTGAAACCATCAAGCACAAGGCCAAGACAAGGGCCAACCAAGAACTGACAGTTTAGCCAGAAAAGGAATAATGAGCTCTTTTTAGATTCAGACAGCTTATTATTTACACAGATAGTGAAAATACAGTGGTCAAAGATGCCAAGTCCCCATGGTCCTTGTGTAGGGTGACACCAACACAAAAGGGACCAGATGACAATGTAACAGGAGTGAAGGGACACCCTGTTGCTAATGCCATGCTGCAGTTAAGCCATTTTATAACCCGCAGCTGTGCCCTAAGAAGGGAAAGGTAGAAAGTCCCATATCTGAAAGGAAACAGGGAGGCAAATGAGAAAGCTGTCTCAAGACATCCTCCTACAAATTAGGGAGCCTCCCGAAGAAAAGTAAATGAGAAAATGATCGTGTTACATTCCTCACAAAAATACCTGTCTTGTTGTGCTCCTGAGAGGATCACAGGATGCTCCACCAAGACTTAAGTCAGTCTGAGGTTCAAACTCTGCTTGCATGGTCTGCCAGAAAACCTGCAGAGTCACCAGGATACTAAGCGACAGCCACTGCCTTACAGACACAAGACTGTAGTACTATTTTAAAAAGGAAATATTCAGAGAATAAAAAAATAACAAAAAGATATTTTGAATATTAAAAATGTAGAAGTTTAAAAAAAAACATTGAAAGAACTAGAAAATTGAAATAGACAAGAAAGTAGAAAAGATGAAAAATAGAAACAAGGGAAAAAATTAGGCTTAGATATCAATATCTAAAGACGTTCTAGAAATAGAGATTAGAAAAAAAGAGAGAAAGAACTTCTCCAAGAAGACCTATTTTAAAACATCCCAGAACTGAAGGACATGAATTTCTTGCCAGTGAAAGTCCACCAAGGAGTAACTCTATGAATGAAAAAAGATTTATACCATGACACATCATCAAAAAAATCCAGATTATTAAGGATAGAGGTGACATCTTGACAGCTTTTCCAAGAGGAAAGAAACAAGACACACATTAAGTATCCAGAATCAGAATGAATAAGAGGATATACCAGAGGAAGACAGAGAATTCAGGAAATGGGAGGTGAAGAACAACCAATTCAGATAGCATAGAACAGAGACTCCACAAGGAAATGTATTTAAAGAAAAACATTAAAGATTATATGATGTGCTTGAACCTACTGAAATGTACACTTGTAGAGGAAAGCTTGGGTATAAATTAATGTCTGCTACATAGCACACTGAGCAAATGAAATAATAAAGCAATTATCTTATTAATTCCAAAAAACTTAAAACAAAAATTGGACCAAAAAGGAAATACAATTATAGATAACACACAGTCCAACTGTGGGTAGCATTTACTGAGTCAAAATAGTATACGAGGTCTGGCAATTAAGTTCGCAAGGAAAAGTGCTACATACCTCATTGCTGAATATTACGACGGTCACCTTCGAAGTACTCCTCTTAGGAAGCCATGCACCAATGCCAGCACTTTGTCCACCTGTCAAAGCAATTTTGGAATTCTTTTTCTGGAATGCCATCAGAGCTGTCATCATATTTTATCCTTGATGCCCTGAATGTCATTGAAATGTCTTTTTTTTTTTTTTTGTTGGAGTCTCATTCTGTCACCCAGGCTAGAGTGTAGTGCAGAGTGAGACTCCAACTCCACTGCAGCCTCGATCTGCTGGACTCAGGCGATTCCTCCATCTCAGCCTTCAAAGTAGCTAGAACTACAGGCCCATACTACCATGCCTGGCTAATTTTTTGATTTATCGTACAGATGAGATCTTGCGAAGTGCTGGGATTACAGGCTTGAACCACAGCGCCTGGCCATCTTCATTTCAATATTTCCTTTATCTTTGGGTTAAAGAAAACAGTCACTGGAGGCCAGATTAGGTGAGTAGGGAAGGTGTTTCAATAGTTATTTGTTTATTAGCTAAAATCTCCCTCACAGACAGTGCTGTATGAGCTGGTGCATTGTCATGATGTAAGAGCTCCTTAGGGATCATTTTTGCACACACCTTTCTCATGCCAAGATTTTCAGTTAAGATTTTCCTGTTTCTGTATCCATGTTTATTTGGTCTGCTATGCTTCTTGCAGTCAGCCAGCAATTTTGACACGTAATTTGATGAATTTTTGGAATGTTTTCATCAGTTCTGCTCATTACGGGCCATCCTGACCTCTCTTCATCAGTGATGCTTTCTCTCTCCTCAGAAAAACATTTACTCTATTTGTACACTGCCATTTTCTTCATAGCATTATTCCCATAAACTTGGACTAATAAGTCTCTAATTTCACTTCCACTCTTGCCAAGTTTAACAAAAAATTTAATGCTTGTTCATTGCTCTAAATTCAAACATCAACATTTTTGCAGTGACAGCTCTGATGGCCCTTCCAGAAAAAAAGTTCCACAATTGCTTTGACAGGTGGACTAGGCACTGGCATCAGCACGGAGTTTCCCAAGGGGAGTACTTCAAAGGTGACCATCGTGACATTCAGCAATGAGGTATGTCGCACCTTTTCTAGAATGAGTTTGTGAACTTCATTATCAGACCTCGTAAATAGACCAGGTGTGGTGGCTCACACCTGTAATTCCAGCATTTTGGGAAGCCAGGGTGGGAGGATCGCTTGAGCCAGGAATTCAACACCATCCTGGGCAAAAACAGCAATACCTCATCTCTAAAATAATGAAAAAAAAAATCTAAAACTAAAACATTAAGAAACAGTATAGGGTGACCTTTTTTCAGGTCCCCTCCTATTGTGGGGAGCTTTTCTGTCTTCTTAATAAATCCTACTTTCTCACCTTACCAAAAAAAAAAAAAAGGCATAATCATGTGATCTAGAAATACAGAGATAAATACCACAGAAATGGCTTAAACGGTAAGTTTATGAAGCAAAGTAAATACTCTAGGCCATATACTTACCAAGGGATTCTGACACTGAAGACTGTAATAGGTAAAAGAAAAAAAAGTAACTAGATTGTTGCTCATATCCAGCAACAGTAAGACAAAGAGAGACCAAATAGATTGCTTCATTTTGAAGTCGGCATTGAGGGAGAAGAGATGAGAAATACTTGAACTCAAGAGTTCTATAAATTTCACAAGTTTTACAGTATTCTGTAATGGAATCACAGACTATTAGAGCTGAAAAAAATCTTATGTGTTGGCTAACAATTTATTTCCCCCATTCTCAGCTAGCTGTCTTAGTGTACACAGCTGGTTAGGGCAGAATCAGAACCTTCTGCTCTTGACTGTCATATTCTTCTCACTACCTCACAAAGCATTTTAAAATAATTTATTAAATATTAAAAAATAATTTGAATTCTTATTGATATACTCATTGGCACTTCTTTGCTTTAAAAAGGGAGTCTATTTTAATATAAAGAAAATATAAACATAACTAAAGATGAAGTTATTGGTCTTTTACTTTTTAAGAATTAAGCAGATACAATCAAGAAAAAGTATCTATAAACTGAAATCTCTTTACCTAAGTTTCATGATGGACCAGAATTGGGAATTTTTAAAACTTTTAAGCTGCTCAGATATTCAGCCTAAATTGCAGGTTCACCCTGCTTTATCTACCTTGAAAATGGCATTGAAAACTGCTTATTTATTGCAATTTAGATTACTGTTCAAATGATTCAGAATACCTTTACTCAGATAAACTAATCATGCCCTAAGATCTAACATTTTGCTGAAAATAGGTTTTGGCAGAAAAGACTTACAAGGAAAGGATATACTACCTGATAGACTTAACAAACTGATGGTGTTCAACAAAAAGATCTAGCGGTTTGGGGTGATTTTTCATAACTGGAATGTTATACTGGTAACCTGGTGATTGGTTTTTAGGATATATCTGAGTATGTGGATTAGTAGGAATATCCAAAAGTGAATCAAGGTTTAGTGCTTGGGGCAACTGTTCACTAATGCAGAGGACCTATAACCAGTTGCCACCCAGCATTCAAAATTTGAAAGGCCAGGATCAGTGGTGCACACCTGCAGTTTCATCTACTTGGGAGGCTGACATAAGGAGACTGCTTGAGCCCAAGAGTTAGAGGCCAGCAAGATACCATCTCTAAAAAAATAAAAAAAGTTCCTATAAAGATTGCCTGACACTGAGTAGAAAACTTGGCTGCCAATTGTTTTTGCTGTTTTAATTTAATTACTAAATATTGCCTAGAAATTTTCCTTACCTTAACAAAAGGAATTAGACATAAAAACAAGTAGCACCCATCTTTATTAATTGGTCTATTCCATGCTAAAATCTATATTGTAACATCTCTGAGCTTAAGATTTAAACAAGGCTGAGCACCTTAAAGGCATTCAAAAATTACCTCTGAACTGATGATTTAAATGGCAGCATCAGATCAATAGATGGTATTTTTCCATTACTTAGGCATTTCTAAAATAAACTTACTCCTATTCTCTAAAGCCATTCATTTTCAAAAAGCTCTCAAGTCTTTCAGCATTGAAAACAAGACCAAACAAAAAAGAACAAGATACAAAGTTGATTCTCCAAGGTAGGAATCTAAGTAGCCTCTAATTTGTTCAGTTCATTCTACCTCACACATATCCACTCCAGTCAAATGTCCTTTAAACCATTCTGCACACTGAAAAGAAGAGAAACACATAATGCTTCACAAAGTAGTGACTTTAAATCAGCTACAAAGCCCTGAGACCTTTTTCTACTCTTACATGTTTAGTCACATAAATGCAACCTAGTATTACTTTATAATCAGTAAGCAGCAATAAAGTTTATTCTGTATTACTTTATTTTAACTTTTACTTTAAGTAGAAATAGAAAAACTATTTTACCATAATCATTACTTTTGCATCTTGAAGCTATAACAATGAAATTTCACAATTTAAATTATATCCACGTTTACCAGTCTAAAAGAAACATTTCAAGCGATATAGGCGTCTGTTTTATTAGAAAGATTCAGGAGGAAAATGGCATGTTCAGGAACAACAACAACAACAACAACAAAAACAATTTATAACTGCAACTCCAACATTTCAAAAATTTCCTCTATTTCCATTAAAAAAAAAACAAACTCTAAAATTAACATATAATTAATCTAGCTAAGAAAACAAAAGCTCTATGCTTTATGTGCAAGGAAAATTCTCATACAATAGCAGTAGAGCATAGCTTATAAATAAAAGATACTATATGTGTTATCAAATGTAAAAACAACAGTTCCAGATTTTTTAGAAAAAAATTAATTTATTTTAAGTTAAGGATCTCTACCTAAATTTTTTTTGGTATCAAACAACTGCAATGAATGATGGGGGGAGGAGGGAAGCATCTGTAATTCTGGTAGGATGTTAATTTATTTACAAAAGCTATACAAAATTAGGCTACTTATAACAACTTATAAAAGCTTCCTGAAATTAATTTTGCTGTTGGAAAAGTATCAAAAGTCTTCAAATCCAGAATGATAACTCTTTATTTTTGATTCATGGAATTATAACACATCATATCTTCAAGCAACACCACCAGATAAAATCCTGTATCATAAAATATTCTCCCTTTTCCTGATAGCTTGGAATGTAAGTAAAAACGTGTTACTTTTTTAGTGAAGAAAAGGCCTTGAACAAAGCGTCCAGTGTTACCAAATACCTGTTAGAATGGCTTGTCTGCTGTAATTAAACACGGGCAATTAGTACTACATAGTTAAAAACTACCTAAGATTAATTCTTTCTTTTATAAAAAAGTTTTTCTTGGCCATTTCAGATCTCTAAACCTTACAATGAAAACTGTTTTACAGTTTTAACTAGAAAATCCACACCCACATAAGGCATTTTCAAAACAGTACATATTTTAAAAGTGCATATAAGCAAAACTAAATTTCTTAAACTGTTAACAAATCGAGGAACAATAGTTTAATATTCTATTTATTGTAAAATACAGGTAGCTTTAAGAAAAACATGCTTGGTCAATCGTTCTTAAGCTTTAGGTTTGGTGCCCAAACATTTAAAAATAAAGAAAAAAATAACATGACTCTTTGCTAATGGCTTTTAAGATATTGACTTGCAGACATAGCTCAATATTTATCTAACAAAGTATCCAGGCTATCCAACTATATTTGCCATGAATTCATAAGACAATAACACATCTATAATATAAAAATAATAATAATTAAAAAAAACCCACAGGTATTTTAGGCCTAAGACAAGTTTACCTAATAAGGATTACATAAGAAATAACACATAAGACCCAAAATAAACTTCAGATACAAAATTATATGATGTGGCTTTGTTTAAACACACCTAAAATTCAAACTCAAGTTAAATAACTAGGCTGTCTTTTTTATATCACCAGCTTTCATTAGGGCCTTAATCGCCCTTGCCCTCATCTCAAGTTCTAGCAGCTCCAGCTGCTGGGCAGAAGGTTGAACATCTTCCGGTGGAGGAACAGTCAGGGTGGCTGCTTTGGGTTCCTTTGGGCTAGACTCCGCCAGTCCCAAGATCTCATTCACACTTTTCTCAATGTCTTTCTCCAGGTCATCTATCTGACCAGCTTCACTTTGGACTGTGTTTTCTGGGGCCTCAGGAGCAGCTGTTTCTTCATTGCATGGACCTTCTATGTCGCTGTCATAAGCATCTGCATTTATACTGAGTACATCACTGTCCTCCCCTTTGCCTGGAACAAAGGAAAAAAAGGGGAGAGAATGATGTAACCTAAATGCCCTGTGTCAAAATTTCCTTACTCTTTACACTTAAAGGGCTGCTTTGATCCCACCTCCCACCATGGAGTCCCAAATATATTCCATAGTCCCCATCCCATCCCTTTTCCCCTGCCTCCTCAACTATCAAAGTAGATCTAATTTAATGTAAATTCTAAAGTAGTTTTCATTCCAACTTAGTAGAATATGGAACACTGAGAAATTTATTCCATCATATGGAGCTCCATGATCTATTTTCCTAATTAAAACGTCGTAACATTTTATGTCACTGTGAAGCTACTGCATTATAAAATGAATGCTGACGCTGGAAACCCTCTGTATAGAGTATTGTTTATTACTAAAGTAGTAAAATTTCATTCTTGAAGGTATTTATAATACTTTTCTTTATAAACCACAAAAAAAGAAAAAATATCAGCAAGCTGGACATCATGTGCATTGCAATTTTCTCAATTCTTTTCATATGCTATTCTAAACACTTTGTTCTAAATCAATAAATTAAAGGAGAACGCCTAAGGTCATTTTCTAAGATAAAATATGTTTCCATGAAGAGGATTTTAATTAATAAAGTTTGTACACCATAATTTTTTAAAATGCATTTGTTATAAAACTTCTATAAATGATGCTAAGAGTTGAATATAAATAGAGAATATGGCTCTCAACCATCTTGGTCTTAGCAGCAACTCCAGGCGTCATTTACAACTTTGAGTACTCACACCTTCAATTTATTTATTTTTTAAATACACAAATTTTTTTTAAAAAAGCAACAGTTCTCCAAATGCTAGCTTTGATAATTTTCTCATAGTAGGGACAATTTATTTACAAAACATAAGATGGAAAATGAAAAATTCCTCAAATGTACAGGAAGGACATAAAAAATTCTACTCTGATGTTTTTATAACAGATTATTTATTGACTTTGACCAATCCTCCTACATCCTTATAATTCAAAAATCACTCCGTATTCCAAACTAAAGTGGAAAATAAAACAGTAAGCTATTTTTGTGTCTACAAATAGAACTTGTAAAAAAAAAAGATTGTGATTTTATTTAATGTCAAAGAACATTTTATATATTTCCACAAAGCAACAGGTATTCCCAAATAGCAAAAGAAAACTTACAGAAAAATGAACACCGTCTTTTAAAAAATAATGTTTTATATAAGTATTCTGATTTGAGACAAATTTAGGAAAAAGTGTTAAGTTGTTCATAGCCTCAAAAAATTAATTTTAGTGCCTAGTAAGCTTTAGCCTAAAATTTAAAATCTGTTGTCTACTGATTCTGAGTAAGAATCTACAGGCTGTTTACAATATTCTACAACAAAAATTTTTGAAAAATATGACTTTTTCAGACTAAAGATTGTTGCCAGATAATGAACTAAAAGCAGAAGAATACAATGAGTGGGTGGGGAGAGGGAGATATCTGAAAGTGGATAGATATCTGAGTCCTAATCTTTTCTCAGCCATGAAGTACGTGATTTGAAGCAAAAATCTTACCCCCTCAAAGTTTCTCTTCTATAAAAATGAAGGGAAGTTGTTCAAGAATATCTCTAAAGTTTAAAGTATAATATTAAAGTATGTTAGGTCTACATAAAAATACATAAATTTGAAATACTTTAAGCTATTCTCTCCACCCACCCACCGAAGATACAGTTACCCCTCACATTTCACTTAATATATTTGTCACCTGGATAATAATTTCAAAAGAATTTGCTATTGGCAGCAGTAGCCAATAAATGATAAATTACAAGTAAGCAAATTATGTTCCAATAAAATTTTTTCACCAACTTTTCTGGCAACAGATTTTTTTGGGGGGAGGGATATATTTTAATTAGGCCGGGTGCGATGGTTCAAGCCTGTAATCCCAGCACTTTGGGAGGATGAGGTGAGAGAAGTGCCTGAGCCCAGAGGTTTGAGACCAGCTGGGCAACGTGGTGAGACCTTGTCTCTACAATCAAAAAAAAAAAAAAACCGACAAAACCTAGCTGGGTGTGGCAGTGTACACCTGTAGTTCTATCTACTTGGAAGGCTGAGAAGGAAGGCCCAGTAGGTAGAGATTGCGGTGGCTGTGAGCATGCTATTGCACTCCAGCCTGGGCAACAAGTTAGACGCCAGGTTAAAAAAAATTAGCTAGGACTGGTGGCCTGCATGCAGTTCCAGTTGCTTGGAAGGCTGAGGATCACCTGAGCCCAGCAGGTGGAGGCTGCGGTGGCCGTGAGTGTGCCACTACACTCCAGCCTAGGGGACAGAGTGAGACTCCAACTTAAAAAAAACAAAAACAAGAAAGGAAAAAACTTATTGCAGCTTTGAATGCAGGCTTCCTGCTCTCTGAGAAATCCTGTCCAGAGGTTTGCAGTCCTGTGGGTGGGGAGGGCTGGGGTCAGGAGCAAGGAAGTATTAAAAAAAAAAAGAGAGAGAGAAAGAGATAGAAAAGTCTATTTGTAATGTCCAAACATTATAACTAAGTTCACTTATCTGTCATCTTGGGGCCAGGGATCACTGTCTAATGACACAATATGCAATCCCCCTTATACATGAAGTCATTTGAAGCAGCTGTACTTCTGTGAAATAAATTTACTTTGAATTTGCATGCAGGTAAATTTAAAGATGATAACAAAATGTAGAGGCTTTTTTTTTTTATTAAGAAATCTACATTAGTAGATCCTGCAGGCATATGTGGCAAACCTTCAAGCTGAATGTCATTGTTTTATACCATCAGCCTGTATTTCCCACCAAAAGACTAAGAGCTATATATGAGTGCATATATTTTCAATGGGAATGTTTATTATGTTCATTTTATGTTTTTCTGAGGAAGAAGTCCACAGACTTCACAGTTTTCAAATGGCCAAGAACTGAGCTATATATTTGCACTTAATTCAGATTATTTTTAAAGCCTACTTATATAAGCTTATTTAGAAAGTAACCACAGCTAAAGAGCCACTCTGCCTTGAGCTTATCATAATAAAATCACTATCATATTAAGTTATCAGTACCAGAGATTCAGGATCACAATGTTTATACACACAGTCTCGATATTTCAAAAGAGAAAAATCCAGACAAAAATTTATTTTCCATTTATGTTTTCTATGGGTATGTTTTAAACTTTTTAGTGAAGGCAGAGGTTGGACGTTGGTTTATTTCTTTGTTTTTATATCAGAAACTATATATATATATTCTATCACTGAAGAAATGGTGCTCAGTAAATTTAATGTTCTCTGTTTATACTGAAAACTGAAATGACTGAAACACAGTATTGCTGAATGCATTCATAGGTTCCACCTGTCCATTATAACTGCACATACATGCCAAAACTTTTTGTACACTTGGAATAATTTAGCACAAGCACTTTATCTCACAAATGCAAAGACAATAGGACAAGAGGACATGATAAATTATTTGAAGATCCTATTCAAGTCTTTTCACACTTAATTTTCAACATTTCAGTAGAATGATAATAACTCATTTTTTAAAGCATCATTTGCAAACATATGAATACACTTCCAAAAAATTATTTATTTTCATTGTTTGTATTAGGAAATTATAAGTTTTTTTCTATCAATTATAATCCTCAAAACAGAAGAGGGAAAATTTGTATATTCCTTCTAAAGTAACTTCATCCATTAATGCCTAATTCAAAGTCCTTAAAATTTCAGCATGGTCATGTTCTGTGCTTCCATACTTCTACTCTGCATGTAGGTGTACATGTGTGTGTTATCAGGGAGAATGAGTGTCCATTTAAAGTATATAAAAATTCTACAAACAAGGGAGCATCTTCAGGTTTTCATACGGGTTTAAGAGTCTGCGTAAAAGTAATGTATCAATCTAAAAGGTAAATAATTTCTACTCGTTTAAAAAAAGTCTTATCAATACTAAGAGATACAACAGGTAATGTGATATATATATATATATTTGAAACAGGGTCTTGCTCTGTCACCCAGGCTGGAGGGAGTGCAGTGGCACGAACATGGCTCATCACAGCTGTGACCTCCTGGGCTCAAGAAATCCTCAGTCTCCCAAGTAGCTGGGACTACAGGCGTTCATCACAACGCTTGGCTAATTTCTTTTATTTTTATAGGGACAAGGTTTCTCTAAGTTGCCTAGGCTGGTCTCCAACTCCAGGGCTCAAGCAATTTTCCCACTTTGGCCTTCCAAAGTGCTGGAGTGACAGGTATGAGCCAGTGTGCCTAGTTGTGATATCTATTTTAATAAAGATTTATGATGAGTTTAAAGTTATGTTAAAAAATTGTTTAAGAATGATTAGAAGTAATCATTTAGTGAACCAAAGAGGTGTCTGGGCCTTACACAGGCACTAGTACTTAAGACTACTTAATTCTTTAAGTTTATCTAAAGACCTAAAGAAAAAAAGAAAATAAAAACACAGTTTTGATGTATGCATGATGTTAAACTAAGACTACTGAAATCCACAAAGAAAAATAAAAAACAGCCAGGTCTGAGGTAAAATATTAAAAATGCAATTAAAAATAATGAGAATAAAAATTCAGACTATTAAATATAAAATACATAATAATCAAAAGTGGCAAAGGGAAGAGAGCAAGCAAACCTTAGATCCAAGTTACTGATGTCACAGAGCAGCAAACGAACTAAAATAACTTTAAACAATACACAAAGAAACAAGAAGATATTATATATTTCTAACATTAATTCTGTTCCTCCGGTAAGAAAGGTTACCCCTAGAACACTACATACCATTTAGGGCATTTCAGAGAAAAGCAATACAAATGAAGAAACAGAGCAAATAACTTTTTGGGAAAAGATTAACGGAGTTTAAGAGTTTGGCTAGGCAAAAGTTATAAGAAGAAAAAGCAAAAGCAAAAAGATGTTTCAAGGAAAAAGTAATAAAGGGTGCATGGATTTATTGAGCATTCATCTCTTATTGTTGATCCTCTGGCCAACTATTCACCAATGTACATTCATTCCATGACATTGTCCCCAGGTCTGTATACTTGCTCCATTTCTCTTTTATTTTTCTGCTATCTTCTGTCCTACCAGCTTGATTCATATCCCAGTCAAACTCAGCATCCAAGTATTAAAGATTTTTAAATTAACAAACTAATCTATCTAGCTTTAGTATCTAGACAGCAAAATAAATCAACCCCTACTCAAATTCACTACTGACACAGATAAATAACTGGAATAACTTATCAGAGGAATATTTGTTTATATTATTCAATGAGCCATAGTTATGAACGTGGTATAAACGATAAAGACAAAATATTTGCAAATCAAATAGAATATCCAGTACTCTTTAAACATTTTATTGGCAAAGAGAAAAAATAAACAACATAAGACCCGATCACTTTAATAGTAATATACTTCTAGTGTAAATAAGTGGGAGTATACTACTAAGTTTCAGGAAAAACTAAAATTTAATTTCTGTATTCTTATCATCTATAACAAAATTCAAAACTTGAGAGCTACAGAGATTCCCTAACAGATAAAGGAGAAATAGTCTATGGCATAAGTTTGTATTTCATTAAAATAAAAATTTTTAAATAGAATACCCAATGAAAGTCAATAAACATATAAGATTAATCATATTGCAATATTATGAGTTATAAAAGAAAAAGGACTTTCAAGTTATGCATAGCATATTTAAATCTTGATAGGGCTTATAAATATTCTAGTTGATAATAATTCAATTTATCAGAAACAGTTCTTATGCATAAGATGAAAACATATACAATGACATGAGTGACTAAATGATTGAGAAACCTCTTGACAGGGAATTATTAAATTAAACTAAGAGACAAACCCTAGAACATGGAGTAAATACCTATTTGGAGTCCCACTAAAATGGCAGATCAAGCATACATACCTACTTCCCTTCCTTATCCAGAACCCACTGGAGAGAAGACACTTAAAATTAATAACATAAAAATTGTAAATTAACTGATAGCAAAAGTAATAAACATCACTACAACACTAAATGGAGACACCATACATACACACACACACACACACACACACACACACACACACACACCACACACCCCAACAAGATTTAGCTAAATAAAAATGTTAAGACTTCTGCATCAAAGAAAATACATCATACATACAAAATACATCATACATATAATTATAAAACGAGGGCAGACTACAAGAAAATATTAGTAAAATGCTTTTTTTTTTTTTTTTTTTTGAGTTGGAGTCTCACTCTGTCGCCCAGACTGGAGTGCAGTGGCCGCTCTTAGCCACCACAGCCTCGACCTGCTGGGCTCCGGCAATCCTTCTGCCTAAGCCTTCTGAGTAGCCGGAATTACAGGCATGTACTACCACGCCCGGCTGATTTTTTGATTTATTGTAGAGATGAGGTCTCGAACAGCGGGCTCAGGCAATCCACTCACCTCAGCCTCCCAAAGGCGCGGTATTACAGGCTGAGCCACCGAGCCCGGCTGCTTTTTTTTTTTAAAAAGGACAAATGTAATAATACATGGAATGTCTAGGTATCCTTAAGAAACAACCTAAGTTGGGAGGCTGAGGTGAGTGGATTGCCTAAGCCCGAGGGTTCGAGACCTGCCTGGGCAACTTGGTGAGACCTTATCTCTACAATAAATAAAAAA